>NC_090654.1:76949971-77249971 GCF_040937935.1 Hyperolius riggenbachi
GATGTATTCACTCTCGATGGGTACACACATGACTTGTCCAACCCTTACGCCATATCGGATGTCCTCAAACCTCAAGCCAAGGTTCTCCCCAATGATAGTGAGCCGGGTCCCTCCTTGTCTGGGGCCAGTCTCAGGAGAAAGCTGTAAAAAGAAAAAAGTTCAGATGAATGAACTAGGTCAAATCATTCATGAAATGGGAACTCTACTTATACTGCTGGTCTAACAGATACACAACAGCCAAAACAAGGGAAATGTAACACATACCATAATAAACGCTTCTAGGAAATAAAAACAGTAAAATACGGCAAGTTATACACGAGAGTCTGTTGCATAATATTATCTGGCATCTTATGCTGGGTACACACTATGAGATTTTCTGGCCGATTTACTGTCAGATCGATTATTTCCAACATGTCCAATCTGCTTTCCGATCAATTTCCGATTGATTTCCATTCGCTTCAATAGGAAATCGATCAGGAAATGCTCGGAAATCAATCGGAAAGCAGATCGGACATGTCGGAAATAATCGTTCTGACAGTAAATCGGCTAGAAAATCTCATAGTGTGTACCGAGCATTAAAGGCATTAGTGGAGGCTTCCATCTTGATTACATTTCTTATCAGCATGAGGTGTCCTAATGACTGAAAAACGAGATGCCACTGATAAGCTGATGTATGGGGCAGGGCGAGCAATACTGGGTGTATGGCCAGATGTGCAGACCACAGATCCTGTTACGTGCATCAGCCATGGTGAGCACCTTATTAGGGCCATATTCCTCTCCATTTTTCAAGAGCTGTGGTCAGAAAGCACTAACTCAGCAAGCATCATGGACAGCAGTGTTGATGTTTGGGTGTGAGACAGAGAAGGTTGAGGCAGGAATCAGGGACAGAATTCTATTTGATCCAGCAGATGGACAGTACTTGGAATGCATGCAAAAATGGCACTGGGTAATTTGGGTGCAGGGTGAAGCCAAAAAACGTCTCACCCTGCTCCTGCAAAAGTCCTGGTGGCGTTAATTACTATTCCCCCTTCAGGTCGCCATGGGGTCAGGGGGAAGGACGTCATTATGCTGTTTTTAAAGTAATTTGGGCTCTGTCTTTTGACGGCACCCAAATTAGTCTGAGCGGCGCTATAGCCGTAGTTCACATTGTGGCCTATGGCGGTGCACCAAAATTTCCAGCATCACTTTACGCTGTTGCGGTATTTGGGTACATGTACAGGCTGCTGTAAATACTCTCTTTAGCTAAGCAAGATCAGGAATAAACAAAGGTGTATTAAGGATCAGGGGATCATTTGGTTTTTTTTCCGCAATTATCCTTCTTTCTGTAAAGCACAACCTACCGTTTTTAGGAAATGTTTTTAAAAGAGGTACACCTGTGGGTAAATAATTATGGCAAGAAGGTTTTTGAAATGGCAGAAAAAAAAATAAAAAATCAGCAAACAGCAAACCAGGAGTTAACTGAAAAAGCCCCTGGTATTGGTGTGTACACAGACTTCCATCCATCGCTGATCAAAGGTTTGGCCCAGCCTCCGTTGCAATTCCCGCCTGGCGCATTCCTATATCACAGGGACAGTGAAATATTCATGGACTTGGGCAGGGTAGAGCTTCTGAAGCACTTGCGGCTTTCATTTGGGCTCCCTGGCTTAACGACTGTATTTTGCTTTGCTGTTGAAACTCAACAAGAATGTGCGCGGATTCACAAAGAGCCCCCCCGTGTACTTACATTAACGTTCAAACCCCGGCAGCCCGCGGTAAGAAAGAGCACACAGCAGGAGCGCTACAACTGCATAACGGTCTGCAGGGCTGTACAAAGGACGGACAGCCAAAAGCACAGTCACGCAAGACACGTCAGGGTGGCAATTTACTGGGAATCTTAAGAAAAAGAATCTCCAGTCAAAGTTGGGGTTTATTTTATTATTATTATTTGACTTTACAATGGGATTGTATGGAATAGCTGTTTGGCTTTTATTGCTTCCTGTACCGGCCTTGACTAAAAGTCCAAACCCACAGCAAGATTTCATCTGTTAAAATAAAAGATGAACGATCGTTCCAACCAACATTGTGCAACTATCTTTAAAAGAAAAAGCAGTAAAAGACGGGTACAGACAGCGGTTGTACAACGATACTCGAGCATTTTGAAAGACCGTCATAATGGATCAAAATCAGATCAATTCGTTACATATCCACTGTGTGCACGGATCTTTAAACGATCTTTCCGTTAAAGTCTACGGAACTTCCCCCTCCTATCGTTGGTAGTCTTCTTGCAGACTTTTGCTGTGGTCTATATCCCATAGCTAAAGATCTTTATTATACAGATCTTGGAAAATGTGTTCATTGGCAGTAGGCTTGCTTATACTGAGTAGCTACAAGTATGTAACTGCTCGGAATAAAAATTTTAATTAGCCAGAACTGACAGGGGGAGGGGGGGGGGGGGAGAGTTGTGCTTATCTTACCCATGTTGCCACCTGGATCCAATGCATTTTACGTCACTTCCACACTTCCTACTTCAACTCCGGAGGAGGAAACGTGGGCGTGATGTGGAGCGCGGTATGGCACACAAGTGGAACGCTTTGGATGCAGGCAGCAACACGGGTAAGTTAACCCTCATCTCTCCCATGGTCAGCGCTGGCCAATTTATATTTCGATTCTGAGTAACTACGTACTCGTAGCTACTCGGTATTAGCAAGCCTAATCGGCAGTTCCCAGCCATTCAGTCTTGCAGTGGGTGCTCAGCTTAATATTTACCCACAATTTTAGGAATGCTACAGATTTTTATTTTTTGGTCATCACAATTAGAGTCAAAAACGTTTGCAAAACTGGTACCAAAGAACCAGGGATGATCTTTTTGTTGTAGTCTATCAAGTTTGTGTGTTATGCGCAATTGTGAAGTGTCTTCTGAAGATGAACATTTCAGGAGGTATGTCGTCAGGGCTGAGATGTAGCTCGGAAAAGGCATAGCTCTCTCCCTTTGCCCATACAGTTGCCTGGCACCACACAGGGGAGCCCATGGCATGATGAAATCCATTTAGCACAATTACTTATAACACGGCGTACAGGTGCGCGCTGACAAAGCCGGCATTATGACTGATGAGCGGGAGGGAAGGTGGCCCGCCAACGCCAATAATGAGCTAATTATGGCCAATTTCGCAGCAGATTTTGCTTGCCTCCAGAGCAGGCCGTCGCTCGGCACACACCTGTGGGTACTAACCGGGATGAATGATGCCGAGTGCCGGCCTGCACAATCTTATTCCAGGGAATTATGGGTCTTGTTACGGAGTTGCCGCAGGGAGACAGGAAGTGGAAGGGCAATATATGAGTGGGGAACTTTAATTACATTCTCCTGCTCATCCCATTCAGAGAACCAATCCAACTATGTGAGAAGATGTGTCCTGACGCTGGAACATTGTCCAGCACAGAGGAATTCACAGTCTCATTATTGAGGCCTTTTGTTTGTACATCTTAAAGTGTAGCTCTAAGAAGTGCTGATTTAATAACAGTGTAAGTTCACACTTACACAAAAAACCTGTCCGATTCCCTTGCATGTTTTCAGATCATGCGAAAATTTGCATACAAATTGTAATGTGAAGCCGCATGTGAAAAAATGGGACGCTGCCTTAGAACTGCTGGAGAAGCCTGACTCCTCCATACTGGTTTGTTATTTTTCCTGGATGAGTCAAGCTTATCCATACCGCCAGGAAGGCTAACATGTGGTGGCAGATCTATAGCTTTCATCTGGAAAATGAAAACTAGATTGGCTAAAGAGGAACTTTAACCACAGATTGAACTTCATTCCAATCAGTAGCTGATACCCCCTTTCCTACGAGAAATATTTACCTTTTCTCAAATAGATCATTGGGGGTCTGTATGGCTGATATTGTGGTGAAACTCCTCCCACAGTGTGATGTCATGTCCCTGACAGTTTGCCGACTGTGAAGCTCGTTGCATTGTGGGAAATAACAGATTTTTCCAGCTGCCAAGCAAGCAATATCTCCCTATGTGCATAGAACTCTCAGAAACAAACATTCCATACAGATCACCTGGCAGGACTAAAGATGTCACCACCAGTGATACATTTCAGAATGTAAATAAGGGTGAGGAAAGATTTTACAATGGGCAAACACTGACAAAATAATCTATAAATGATTATTGTAAATAATAAGCAATTTAATTCATTATGGTACGTTCACTACAGTTCCTCTGTAACTCAGACACGAGCTCTGTCCGCTCACAGCGCAGTGCTGGTGATAACTCCGCTAATAACCCTGGTGCAGCGAGGAGAATGGACGCAATGCCTGCATTTGGCTCCTGTGCGGTACGGCCTCTCACAGAACGCAGCTTAACATATGCTGTAAGAGTGGCATACAAGTGCTGTCAGGTGGATGGAGAAGAGGAACAATTTGCTGCCACATAACAGAAGGAAGCAATCACCCCTCTTCTCATTTCTATAGCACTTAAGATGCAGCATTCTTGGCTCTGCTTACTGCAGGGAGGGATGTACAGTTCATTACGTGTCCCTCCCCCACCCTCTTCTGTCACCTGTGCCATATCGCACGTCCAAAAGGAAATCTGCACATTTATTACAAATACAAATCTACTCCTCCTTTTAGTAATTTATTAAAAGTTACCTATCTGTTTAATTCTGCCGTCTACTCTAACTTAATAGGATTTGTTACTATGCAACCACCGCAATACCACCCTGATGTACAAAACTATCCAGAATAACTATCTTAAACTACAACTTGCTCCCAAAAAGTTTTCAAACAACTTTAAAATACAAAAGCCCAAGTAAAGATGAGTCAAGGTAGGGTGCAAAAGTCATTAGTTAAGATGTATAGAAGGGAGTGAATTTATCTATGTCTTCTACAAAATAATAGAAAGAGTCTACTTCTCTTCTGGCAAATCACACTACTGGCGAAAAAAATGCAGTGAATTCTCCCTGTACAATTCACAGTGCTGACATCACCAATAAGGCGACAGCTCACACAAAGGCAATAAGCCAGGTAGCTATCCTACAGCTGCTATCTACAGAATGGGAGCAGGAACAGATTTCTACCTTAAACACAAGCAGAGTTACCCTTTAGTACAGCACTGCCCATTCCAACCTCCTCCTGGCTTTTCTTCTAATTGGTTTCACAGGGGAACCTTTAAATAAAACAACAAACCTTCGTTCTGAAAAATAAAACCGCCGTCCTGTGTTAGATATGCACAAGCACAAAGATCACAGGGAGGGAGCAGGCATTGATCTCAGCGAAACCTGCAGATGTCTGCCGGCCGTCTCATCTTCCTATCATCTGATTTATGCAGTATTACACGGGGGCTGACTGGTGTCCAGGTCAGCAATCCCCAGCCGTGCCCATTACAGGGGGAGACCACATCATATGCAGACTTTCAACCAAACCTGACACAGGGAGAATACCTTAAACACAGCTCTGGTCTTATTCAAATATGTGAACGATCTGCTTAAACCCAATTCCTGGTCCAGTGTGGGCTCGCTGTGCTAGATAGTGCTGGTTTTCAGCATTTTGATAAGCTCATGCACAATAAATTGCATTCACTATTAAACATACAGAATCTGAGCACTGCATACCAAATCTTTAGACATTATTTATCCCGAAGTAAAATCCCACAGCGTCAGGAACAGCACCGGGCAACATATCTTAAAGTAGTATGAAACTCAGCATTTCCTCTTTGCTCTAAAAGATCATTTACAGCATAAAATCTACTACCACAAAAAAAGTAGCACAACAGCATTCAAACAGTTAAACAGCACTTTTTTCCTTCAGTGGAAAGCTCCTTGCGTCAGGGGGCAGCTTCTGGCCACATCTGAAGAGGTTATAACATCTTTTGTTTACTTTCCTTTGTCAGATACATTTTGTAAACATTAGCAAATTGGCAAAACTGAGCTGTACTGAGCTGAGGGGCAGAAAGAGCTAAGAAGTGATCACTAGATAGATTTTAATATATAAATACAGCAGATATGCATTAAAATGCAATGCTAGCTTTCAGAGCAGATAAACTGTACTTTGGGAGTTTGTAAACAGACAATATTACTTGTGCATAAAGGCAAGTATGATAACTGTTTGGTTAATAAAAAGTAGGATAACACATTTTTATTGAATGTTAAGGAAAACAAGAGTTTGCTTTCTTAAAACAGAAAGAATTTGTGATAATTCAGGTTGGAGTGAGCTTGAGATGTCTCCCAGTGCATCACTGCTGAATATATGCAAATTAACCATTGTTGCCCTTAGAAGCTAAACACACCTCCAGAACCGCTGGAATGCAATGATGTGTCAGCTTGTTCATTTGTACAGAGCCATAATAATTCAAAATGCGTACAGACTGTTTCGGATTGTTTGATCCTCATCAGTGCATGGCATGGATCAATTTGGCTCTATGGAGTAGGGCCTGTAACACCAAGAGGTACAGACTAACTAGCAAGCTCATGGTGACCCAGAACTCATTGGAGTGTGTGAAGGGCTACACACTCCAATGAGTTCTAGTTCACCATGAGCTTGCTGGTTAGTCTGTACCTTATTGAATGTTATGTCAGTTTTATCCCACTTGAAATAGACCCCGTTAGCACATGCATCCTTCACGTTTTGGTAGAAAGACATGGTTTTATATATATATGTGTTTCAGCCGTGTACTGAATTGTCTGAATGTCATCACCCAATACTGCTGAGCTGCAGTGCTGTGATACGTACACACAGACAACCGTTTACACTTAAATGTTTGTAGCCAGTATGGATGGTCAGTGTAAACAGTGTCGGCACCAGGGCAATTCCTCAGCGTTTTTACGCACACATTGGGAATAGCTATTGTATGTGACCTGCTGGCAGAGGGTAAACAGAAGAGTGCAATTCAGAGAATGATAACTGACAACAAACATGTGGCGACTGCTGTGCATTCCCTGAGCACAGACAAAAGACTGAGCTCACAGCTGCTGCCGCCTCTTCTTCATACGGAGACTAGAGGAAGAGTTCTGCCAGTATCAGGCTTTTTATACTGATGGTCATACATCCTTACTGGCTTTATCATTCAGGGCTGAGATGCAGCAGAGGTGTAGGCAGCACAACATGCCTGCAATAGCCCCTGTTATAAGCTAAGTGTAAATACTACGACCAGAGATCGTAGTGCACAAATGACTCGCATGCACACCTCTGCATTGCTGACATGTCATTGGTGGGATTCACTAACTACTGATCGATCTTGTAAGGCTAAGGGTGCACACACATCCAATTTTGATTGTCCAATGATTGGTTTGTTTTAATATTTCCATGTAGTATGAGGGCCAACACATTCTGAATACTCTGTGTTGGAAAGTTTTAATACTGTAAGGAGGTGGTAAAGTTGGTCAGTAATTAGCCAATCAAAATTGCATGTGTGTACACCTACTGCGTTTTGTTTTGTTTTTTTAAGTATTTTCAGTAGCGATTCAGAAATCAGAGAGGCTACCCCAAGCGTTGCTGGTAACTGAATCGCACAAGAATGCAGTTGTGACTTTGTAATAAAATATAAACCTCAACAGTGGAAATAGTGTTCTACTTTACAATGCCTACTATTATGCTTTGCACATTGCATGCGTTTCTGATCAGATCGCTGCTAGTGGAAAAGGGCCCTTAGGGTATATCTAATATGGCTGGACACTGTGGTGTTCCCCGGGCACACAGAAATGGCTGTGGTGTTCCCCAGGCACACAGAAATGGCTGTGGTGTTCCCCAGGCACACAGAAATGGCTGTGGTGTTCCCCAGGCACACAGAAATGGCTGTGGTGTTCCCCAGGCACACAGAAATGGCTGTGGTGTTCCCCAGGCACACAGAAATGGCTGTGGTGTTCCCCAGGCACACAGAAATGGCTGTGGTGTTCTCCAGGCACATAGAAATGCTGTGGTGTTCCCCAGGCACACAGAAATGGCTGTGGTGTTCCTCAGGCACACAGAAATGGCTGTGGTGTTCCCCAGGCACACAGAAATGGCTGTGGTGTTCCCCAGGCACACAGAAATGGCTGTGGTGTTCCCCAGGCACACAGAAATGGCTGTGGTGTTCCCCAGGCACACAGAAATGGCTGTGGTGTTCCCCAGGCACACAGAAATGGCTGTGGTGTTCCCCAGGCACACAGAAATGGCTGTGGTGTTCCCCAGGCACACAGAAATGGCCGTGGTGTTCCCCAGGCACACAGAAATGGCCGTGGTGTTCCCCAGGCACACAGAAATGGCTGTGGTGTTCCCCAGGCACACAGAAATGGCTGTGGTGTTCCCCAGGCACACAGAAATGGCTGTGGTGTTCCCCAGGCACACAGAAATGGCTGTGGTGTTCCCCAGGCACACAGAAATGGCTGTGGTGTTCCCCAGGCACACAGAAATGGCTGTGGTGTTCCCCAGGCACACAGAAATGGCTGTGGTGTTCCCCAGGCACACAGAAATGGCCGTGGTGTTCCCCAGGCACACAGAAATGGCTGTGGTGTTCCCCAGGCACACAGAAATGATCAGTTCTGGATGAACCAACAGTTTAGTAATAAACAATTGTTCAAAACTGAGACTCTAGAATTTCTGTTGTCTACTTGAATAAAGATATTTTTCAGTGAATAACTGATCGTGTGTCTACTTGTGGGAGGTAAGTCCACCACTTCCTCCCCCCTTTTAAACAGTTTTTAACTATTTTATCCTTATCTTGCACCTCCGTTTTTAACAATTGTTTATTCTGATTGTCCCCCCTTTCTTCTACTTCTACGGAGAGCGACATTTTTCACCCCACCCACCTGCCCACTGAGTGGTTACCAGAGGTAACCCACCGTTGTGAGTATATTCTCATATATTTACTCTTACGACCAATTGGTTTGATATACTGCACTATTGGGGCTTTCAATCTGCTTTGTTTTTCAAACAACAGTTTAGTAAGTCCCTTTGGCACTTACACTGAACATACTGAGACTCTTATGATGTGCTCATCTAAAGTGCTAAATGAAATGAACCCACCAAGCAATTCCCGATTTGCCCCCTTACCTTGGTGATTTTGGGGTCGGTGCAGCGGCTGTGCGGGGTGCTGACGTGCATCCATGGGCTCTCATAGGTGGGACAGTTCTGACGCAGAGTACACTTCTTCTCGCTGACGCACCAGCCGCATTCGAAGCGAGGATCAGACTTCAGACAGAGTCCGCAGCTCTCCCGCAGGGCCGAGCACTTGTACAGGTGGGCTGCACGACAAACCAGACAGTCAATACTCGCTCACACTATGCTCAGTTATTAATTACACGGCCTTGCTAATTAGCATTACAACACAAGGCCGCAGCAAGCGAGACAAAATCCAATAACCGGTGCGAAGAGCTGGAAGGCAGAACATTGCTTCATTACCACTCGCTGGGCATCATGAATAAACACATCGCAAAGATGGAATGCCGGTGCTGCCCACACAACCCAAACCAATCCTCATTCTTCACCTGTCTGGGCAGGCCAGAAGGTCAAATGGAAAGTAAGGTTCTATGGGCAACACCAGATATGTTCTCTCCAGCCATATTAATAGATCAGGATCAATCACACAATCAGTTCAAAAATCTAAAAACATGATCAGAAGGTTGCTCCATTGAAAACTGAATATCAAAATGACCACAAGAGTCAGAGATATTGGCTATCATTCATAAAGCATTTCCGCATGCGGAAATGCTGAAAACAGCTCACTTTACCGACCTCTTAGCAAAGTCTCTATTCATAAAGGCTCTTTCCGCATGCGAAGCTGACATTTCCGAGAAGAGCGATAAATCACCGCCTTGTGCGGTGATTATCATAAAAAATGTAACAAACTGTCAATTCATAAAGATTACCGCAAGCGGTATGAGGACAGGGAATACCGCCCCCTCTGATGTGGCGGTAACAATGTTAACTTAATGGAGACACAGACCTCCCAGGCCACTGCAGTAGAGTGGAACATGGAGAAATGTATCAACTCCGCAGCTTCTCCTGTTTCCGCAAGCCTACCGCCTGCCTACCGCCAGCCTAGTTCGGGAAATCTCCGCACTCCTATCGCCACTGTATCCTTTTCTATGAATGCCCACCCAGAAGTCTAAAATTGATTCTCCTTACCGACAGCTGTTTTATGAATGATAGCCATTGACTACAAAAAATGATAATATTACTGTACTTTTCAAGTAAAAGTCAACCCAACTTCCAAATTTGGGAGGGAGACGAATGAAGTACAAGCTATGCGGTACATGCCCTAACACACTATTTACTGACCTGAGGAATTGGGTAGGCTCCCTTAAAACGCGTTGTCTTACACAAATGAACTACCGGTACCTCTTTTTTACCCTAAATGATGTGTTCATCCTGAGGCAAGTTCCTCTTACTTTTTAACAGTTTTTAAAGGTTTTATACTTTTTGGGACACCTCTCTACCTAGTTATGTTATGTCCCCCAATGGGGGTGGTTATCACTTTGGCCCGCTGACGGTCTCCTCCTTTGGTGACCCTAACTACACTTTTCCTGGAGCGCGACCTAATCGTTTCAAGACATGCACATCTGCAAGTGTGATTGGATACAGCTCACCCAAAGCTTATATAGCGTGGTTCACGTTTAGCAACCCAGGTTAGTGAATACCACTTTTATTGGCCTTATACTATTTGCATAACATACGTTACTTACCTGGGACTTCTTCCAGCTCCTAGAAGTCTTTTGGGTCCCTCACCATAGCTCCAGTGCTCCCCGGTGTTCTGCTGGCTGCCCATGCCGAACTGTCGGTGCTTCTGCACATTTGCGGGTGCAGACTACACAGGTGTAGTAAGAATCCGGTGCCGTGGCCCGCACACACCGAAGTGCCAACAGGTCAGGGAGCAGAACATTGGGGAGCACCTGAGCTTGCGGTGAGGGTCCCAGAAGACTTCTAGAGACTGGAAGAAGGCCCAAGTAAGTTGCTTTACTTTTTCACCTCGGAGTCCTTTAAGTTTGACTAGCTTCAAAGTCTAATTAAACCCAAAATTAAGCTCCAAGTTTCCTACCTCATTTCTGGTAAGCTAACTGGCTCCACCACCAAATACAATTACATATATATCAGACTATAGTAGGGACGAGACAATGGTAGGGTTTATAACAATAATATTTTTATAGCGCTTTTCTCCCTGGGGACTCAAAGCGTTGTGACCCTGCATTATGCAGTCTCAAAAGCTCGGGAAAAGAGGTGAGTTTTTAGCCTTTTTTTAAAGCTGTCCAGAGAAGGAGCCTCTCGTACTGATTGTGGAAGTGAGTTCCATAGAGTAGGGGCTGCATAGGAAAAGGCCCGAGCACCAAATGTTAGGTGTATCCTGGGAATAACCAGCTTCATCTTGTTGGCAGAGCGGAGGGTGCGTGGAGGGGCATAAAGTTCTACTGCGAGTTCCTTTTAAGGGACAGCCAGCAACATGAATACGGACTCTATAATGGACTGTGGTAGATGTCAGCACTATATAAATGCACAATAATAATCCCTATATTGTGTCTGCTGCTTGGCACAGACTTTCTCACACAGCTCTCACCTTGTATATTCTGCGGGTTGTCAATGACGAAATGGCCGTTCCACACCACAGAGAGATTCACTGGCAGATCACTGATGTCATTCCCCTCGTAATTATACTGCAAGAGAAACATATGCAGACAATGAGCAAGCGATGTCACAGCACACTGCTTATTTTCAGCATCATAAAAATGCTAACAATTCTGGTCTTTTCAAAAGGAGTGTGTGTAGTATTTTCTTGTAACATTGTGCCTAGCTTATATAAATATAACACAGGGTGGATTTTATGTAATCGGTTTATTTCTTCTGATTTACGAAAACAGAGATCTCCAAGAATCCAGTGGGGGTATCAAAAATAATTCAATAAGCTAGGACTTCTATATAAACCATCTGCTTTCAAGTGGTCAGGATTTTTTGACTTGCCCGGGTTACATCAGATAATAGTGAGGCTAGTTGAGATGTACATGAAGTAAAGGCTGTGTGGTTGCAGCTGTATGCAGCACCCACAGCAACTTACAAAATACACACAGCTGCTAATTTACAAATTAGAATTATTGTGTATTTATATAGTGCTAACATCGCCTTCACTGCTTTAACACAATGTACATAGTCGGATCCCTCAGAAGGGCTCACAATCTCATCCCTTCTATAGCCAGGCACTATAATATGTTCCTATTGTAGTCGAAGGACAATTTTTGGGGTCAATTTACTTGTATGGTTCAATTTGTGTGGAAACCAGAGAACCCAAATTACAGAAACACGAGGAAAACATACAAACTCCATGCAGATAAGTGTCCTGGTCCAGAGTGTTACCCACTACACCACTGTACTGCCCATGAAGCACACAGTGGCAGGGATTAGATTGTGAGCAACTCTGAGGATCACTTAGTCACATGACTATGTACTCTGTAAAGAGCTGCTGCGTAAGATGTTAGCACTACATAAATACACAATACTGTAATAATAATAATATAGCCTAGGTGAGGAGTGCAAACCTCTCTGCATCCTTCATAATATAAGAGAAACATTGACCGACTGGACACATATAAATGACATCACTTCCTGACAAAGCGAGATAAGAATGCACTTTGACCTCTATAGTGCTTCTTCATCCCACATTTCTCAAGGGATGCTGCAATTATTAGCTGTCTATATGTTAGAGGAGCCAACATACATCACATGGAGGTGAACATTCTCTGCTGAAGTGTCACAGCAGTCAGATAAATGGCCTGTTGTATTCAGAGCGCTGAGAACAGCAGCTGACGGCCAGAAATGAAAATTAAACATCTAAGGAAAGTAAAGATAGACGATAAAAGGCATGAGTAGGACAACAGTCAGCCCATCCTTGGTCAGCCTGTAACAGGTCCGACGAAAAGGAATACACCACTATGCACTGTGTAGAATGTTCCAGATCCTATCACAGCAGCAAGTGTAAAACAGCTACAGGCCTTTCAGAGAGTAAATACACCTCTGCTTATAGCGCACATGTGGAAGATTTGTTCTTCCTTCTAACATGTGGCCGATAATGGTTGCATACCTTTGTCCTGCATTAACAGCTGCATAGCTTTGTGCTGCACCAAATGGTATGATATAAAACTAACAACGGCAGTGTTTCTGTTGCATTTTCATAAAATTCAGTTTGTGCTAGGAGATGAATCAAACAAGGCGCACCAATTTTTGAACAGGGATATATCAACTATTTACTGGACGGAGCTGGTAGATGTCTGTGAGTAAGCAGACATAGCTTATCGCTATCTACTCTCTGTCACACAGGGAGTCATTGTTTCTCTCAGAGTACAGTCACCAGAGCTACGAGGATTGTTCCTCACACAGACTATGTACAGCTTCCACCACAAATATAATACTTCAGAAATCTAGAGTGTGGCTAAAACATTTCTAAATGTCACAGTCCAGGAGTGTTCATTCATAGGGCAAGTTTGCTTGAAATCTTTATCTCTGCTTTTAAGATCATGGATTTTCCAGCCAATGCAATATTTCCTTGATAGGGCTAGTCTGGTAGGCCGAGTTTTAATCCAGGATGCCTTCTTGCCATTTTAGGGCCCCTGCTATAGTTCTAAGCTCGGTTCTATGGACTTCCACCAAGTTTAAACAGCTGTAATACATTATAAATCCAGCATTTGGAAAGAGATGTGCTTTGTAATGGCTATAGCAGGTATGCAAGACCCTCATAAGTCCCCAGAGTGAAGTCCCTGAGACATGGAATAAACTCTTCAGTGATTTAACTCTCCAGAAATCACAAAAAAGACAAATATAGGTTGTGAGTGGCGTGATCCTCATTAAATGTGTAAGGGCTAGTGTACACAGAGTTTTAAAGAGGGACTGTCAGACACAAAATCTAATTCCATTTACCCACTGCTCTGTGTTTAATATGCAGCCTGCAACCTTAACCTACATTGCAAGCACTCAGAAATGTTTCTGCTGTAATAAATCTTATCTCATTCAGCCTGGCTCTGTTTTTGCCATTGCCAATGAGAAGAAACCTTGTCATCACTCCCACATTCCTGCTCCTCACTGATTGGCTCAGGGCAGTGTTTACAAAGCAAGCTAGCTACGACAGTGCAGTTTCTAGGAGGAAAAAAGTAAGGGAGGAAATGACATCAGGATTGGCTTCAGTCAGAGTGAATCAACATGGAAAATGCCAGGAACAGAATTCTCTTTACTATATAAAATTTACTGAAATCAAAACATGGACAGTACAATACATCTGTTATATAAGTAGAACAAGTAGTTATCTACTTATATATGTGTTTTTTCTGCAGGGATAATATGGCTGTCCCTGATGCTTTAAGCTCAGGTTGTTATATGACATCAACCTGGGCTTGAAATGAAGAAAAAGGTCTGTGGACACCTGACTAAACTGAGCGGCTTACTCTGAACTGCAGCAGATGAGTTATGTTGAAAGGTTGAGGGTCCATGCGCACTATACCAAAAAAGCAAGGAGTCAAAAAATGTGTAACCAATCAGACTTTAACTTCCATCCTTAGATCAGGTAGAGCTATACAATCGGACTGCTGATTGGCTGCACAACACAGCTCTGCACACTGTCATATGAAACCAAGACTTACACATCAAATTCTCTCCAACACCCAGACTGACAAAACAGACAGATACAATTTAGTGTTGCGCACAGCACCAAATTGAGGACCGCACTTACAAGAACTTGGGACTGCCATTTGCAAGCTAAGCCAGGCTCAGGAAGCAGATAGTGGCCAACAGTGGGATTTAGCTGTGAACAGCACAGCACAGGCCTAAGTGAAACTGGCATTTTCAATTTGTACTCTGACATGTCTCATTTGGGACCCTGAGATCTTCAGAATGCACCTAGGCCTGAGGCAGCATGGGCCAGTTAAAGCCAATTTCAGCTTCTCACTTGTTTACCCCCCAAAAAATATAACACTGCGGATTTACTAGCAGATGTGTTGGGAGCTTCATAGAATGGCACACTAGCAGTATCCAAATAAATAAAATGCATAAAACGTAATGGAGACAAAAGTCCTGATCAGGTTTGCTGGTGTATTTACCATGTGTGACTCAGTACAGTATGTGCTCCTACCACCTACATTCCCCTGGAAAAGAATCAGGGCTACTGCACAATAATGGGAATAAGGACAATCTGCAGACAGGAAAGTCTATTAAATATGGATCAGCTACTACATAGGGAATAATGGTTGTAGCCAATTGTATATTTGTATATGATCAGCTACAAATAGCGGTCATTTGGGTACCCGTGATTCATGTTGGGTATTATGAGAGGGACGTTAGTGTTAGGCACTAGACATGGCGGTTAGTGTTAGGCACAAGGAGCTTAAAGGGACACTTAAGTCAAACAAAAAAATGAGTTTTACTCACCTGGGGCTTCCAATAGCCCCCTGCAGCTGTCCGGTGCCCTCGCCGCCTCCCTCCGATCCTCCTGGCCCCACCAGCAGCCACTTCCTGTTTCGGTGACAGGAGCTGACAGGCTGGGGACGCGAGTGATTCTTCGCGTTCCTGGCCACAATAGCGCCATCTATGCTGCTATAGCATATATCATATACCATATAGCAGCATAGAGGGTGCTAATGTGTCTGGGAACGTGAATAATCACTCGTGTCCCCAGCCTGTCAGCTCCTGTCACCGAAACAGGAAGTGGCTGCCGGCGGGGCCAGGAGGATTGGAGGGAGACGGCGAGGGCACCGGACAGCTGCAGGGGGCTATTGGAAGCTCCAGGTGAGTAAAACTCATTTTTTTTTGTTTGACTTAAGTGTCCCTTTAAGGGTTTAAGACAAGACTCCCTAACACTGCAGGGTGGCCTCCTGAGCGCATCCCAGTGGCTGCAGCTCTTGAGCGCTTTGAGTCAGACTGGACAAAAGCTCTATACAAAAGTTCAGATTATTATTATGGCTGCCAGGGTACAGGGTAATCTATAGTAAAATACCGGTAATATAAATGCCCAATATTTTTACTAGTGGCATCCAACTCACACAATGGGGCTGCTACACGTATTGGACAAATTCCCCCGATAATTTCCCTATTTTACACTGGGATCTCCAGTTTGCCATTTCTGCCCAGAGGAGAGATTTTCCAAGTTCCCAACTTCCTGCATCACACAGAGTATTTAGTCATGTCTCTAACTGCTCCCTCAGAGGCGCTCGCAATTTAATCCCTGCCATCAAAGTCTATAATTAACCTACCTGTATGCTTTGGGATGTGGGAGGAAACCAGAGTGACCAGAGGAAACCCACCCAAACACAGGGAGAACATATAAATGCCGTGCAGGTAGTGCCCCGACTGGGATTCGAACCATGGACCCAGCGCTGCAAGCAAGAGTGCTAACCACTACACCACCATGCTGCCCACATAGATGTACAGGAAGTGAGGGAAAACCTCTTCAATTAGGACATTTGTGTAAATCCAAAAGTGGGTGAAACCTTGTGGACCCTATCCAAAAAAATAACCATTTGGTAATGAGTTGGAGTTACTTTATAGAAAACAGACTGCACAACGGGTCTTCAGAGACCGTGACTCAATCAAACTTACAATTCAGTGCCCTCTGGAGGCTCCTGAACCCAAGGCACCCGCTGTACATTAACCTCAGCTTAGCTTTAGGTCATTGGTCAGTATCCCACAATGCAATACAGAAATCTGACAATCACAGACTTCACAATGTGACTGCAGAGACTGTATAATCTGGGCCCTGGATACATGAAAGATATGTTGCAGCTGCGTAGCAATCCCCGCATTCTCAGATCCACAGGTTCTAATAATCTAGTCATACCCAGAGTCCACTTGGAAACTTTTGGTCCCAGAGCCTTCTGTCATGCTGCTCCTACGTTTTGGAACTCCCTACCTCAACAGATCAGGACAGCTCCATCCCTGGCCGTGTTTAAATCCAGACTGAAAACCCACCTGTTCAGTTTGGCATTTGCAGAATTATAACTTTTGTTGTGTGAATACTTAATCCTACTACCAGTTACTGAATCTGAGAGAGCCTAAGCGCTTTGAGTCCTATGGGAGAAAAGCGCTATAGAAATGTTATTGTATTGTATCAAAGTTGTACTTCATCGCCCTCTAGAGGCTCCTGAACCTCAGGCACCTGCTGTACACAAAGCTCAGCTTAGCTTTAGGTCAGTGTTCAGTCAATATCACAACACAGCAATCTGAAGGAAGAAGAATTATTTCATTCCTTTGTTACCTTCAATTAAGGAGATAAAGATCTCATCCTATTTTATGACTCATAAACCACAACCTCCAGCTAACATGTCACTAACTACATATCCTAAGCAGCTGTGATGCAAAATAGAGCTCTTATTTCAGGCCTTTCCACCGTACGGCTTCCACAATCCCATCTTGTTGATGACATTCTTTAACCCGTTGATGGCCGAGCCGTCAATCTCACTTACGGCAGCATGAGAGGTCTGCATTCCATGATATTAGAAAGTGACAAGCCGTAATTCGGAAATAATGATGCTGCGAATTACTTACCGGGAGATGGCGGGGGCCAGGAGGTCAAAATGAATCCTAAAGCGGCGGCTTCCTGCGGTATTATCCGTGGCAGCAAATGAGATTAGACCCCCTCCCAACAAGAACCCCGGATTGCCCCGACTGACACATCAGCACAAGCGGATTAACACAGAGATGCGAGCGGCTTGAAAAGCATCTTCAGACTCGTGAGCAGATTGGAAAGAGAAGAGTCTGGATGAAAGCGAAAGTCTGGGAAGCATGAATGTCTCATCCGGCAATTTCCCTTCACTCCATTTATCTCCAAGCAACAATTCAAATTTACACATAGCCAATTTAATGCCTCCATATCAATATATAGAAGAGAACCAGTCACAAATAGGCATTTGTTGTCGCAACTTGAATCTTCACCCCCTGTTTCATCTAACAAGAACAATTCAACGCCTTGGAACAAAGAATACCTCCACTTTAGTATAAACATCTATATAACACGTCCTCATAAAACAATAAAAAAAACACACATACACAGACTTACTTCAACTTCAATTAGGGCTCTTTGACATCAGACAACGCGAACAGGAGCCGTTCTCCTGCACGCGGCGTGCCGTCGGGTATCTGCGGTGCGACGCAATCAGCGGCGGTAGCTGGTAATTAAACCCGACGGAAAACGCCGGCTCGCGGGTGCGTTGGAGGAAAAACTGCGCCCGGGTGCGTCGGAACCGCAACGCATCGAAACGCAGCGTCGAGTGTGAAAGGTAAAATGAAAGTCTATGGACTTTCATCTTACCTTGGTTAACGCAAACGGCTTCCGTTTGCGTTAACGCAGAAAGTATGCCCTAATGTGAAAGAGCCCTTAGTGAATGTTGTAACTCACTTTCCTGGAAACCATGGCAACTGTATAACTCTATGTTGCTGGTGTAAAAGGCACTAAACCCTGGTACACACATCCAATTTTTATCTGCCAGTTTTACCACTTCCAAGTAGTATGAGAGCTTACCTACACAACCTGTTCACAGTATTGAAAGTCTAATGGCTCTGATTCTACATGAAGGTGGTAAAATTGGTCACTGATTGGCTGTGTCTATGGAGCTTTAGAATTCTCATCTCTCTCCGCGTGTCACTGGATCAAAAGACGTTCAGAACATAACCTGAAATCTACACAAAGCAGAGAGTAAAATCTGCGACAAACTTTCCAACACCGATCTTCAAACTTTTAAACAAAAAGTACCAGTTCACTGTCCTCTAGACCAGTGGTTCTCAACATTATTTTGGTATGTACCCCTTATGAAAGCCTGTGCTTACCACGTACCCCCTGGTACATTATCCCAAGTACCCCCTAGGTGCCCCTTGACACATACCGTATACACACACGCATATAATCCGACCCGTGTATAAGCCGAGGTACCCACATTTCCCTCAAAAATCATGACTCGCGTATAAGCCCCCTACCCAGTATAGCCCCATCCCCAAAGCCAGATGTGCTCCAAGGATGATACAGCTGTCTTAAGATGCCACTAGATGGCGTCATATATATGAGAAACAGTGATGCCACACAGGAAGAATGCCCGATCATTGCACCGCTGACATGTTGCTTGCACTCTCCGCTCCACAAGCCAGGGGACACAGGTAGTCTTGAGCAGTGTACTCTGCACACCATGTTGCAGGGGATGGGGGCACAGACACAGCAGGGAGCCAGCTGGCCAGAGCAGGATCACTAGTGCACAATCCATAAGCTTCTCTGCAAGTAACAAAACCTGCTCCACTGACTCACATATAAGCCGAGGGGGTAACATTTCAGCACATTTTTTGTGCTGAAAAATTAGGCTTATATGCGAGTATATACAATGTTTATAATATACAGCGAATAAATTATTTTCAAGCATTCTCCACTGTTTTAATCATTTAAACTGTATATTCAGACTTGAAATATAACATTTCTTATATTTAACTTTATTAGTTTTGAATACCTCCTAACCCATACCCACCAGAAGTACCCCCAGGGGTAGGCGTGCCTCATGTTGAGAACCTAGGCCCTAGCCTGCTGGATGGCGACGACACCTCATTAGCATTCCAATCACAGCCCCCCACATTTTATTGCCCCCGCTACAATCCTCACCATTCTAATGCCTTCACTATAGGGCCCTTAACAGTATTCCCAATTCAAAATGTCTCACTAAGAGTATTCTTAATATAATGACCTCGCTATAGTGCTATCCATTACAATGTGCCACATAGTGCTGCCAATGTCAGTATTCCCCAAATTACCATTGTCACCATAGTAGCATCCTCATTTTAGTACTTCCCATATTAATGCTCCATATCACATTGCTCAGTTATATGGTTTGCCACAAAAGTGCCTTTTAACATAACACCCTGTGCAATGCTGTCCCATATAATTCCCCTGTCATAGTGCTACCAATGACCGTGCATGTTACAAAGCTCTCCAGTATGATGCTGATGTTACATAGCCTCATAATAGTGCCCAATCGTAAGCGACAGCTCCTCCAGTGACAGACCACACTGAATCACTCCTGGGAGATAGTGTCCACTTGAACCTCAAACGTATAGGACAACCAAGAGCCAATGCTAGAAGTATGGAAATACATAAACAGGATGGGCATTCTCAAACCATGGTTGCCTCAATGGCAGGTGAATAACTTGAAGCTCTTCATGCTCAGGGCTGTGTCTGGTCACTCTAAAACAGTTGGTCACTCATCAGAACAAAACAAATGATGTAAACCATAAACTATTGACCTCCCAAAACTAGAAAGTATAAAGCAGAAGGAAGCAGTCTAGTATGCATAAGAAAAATTAAAACCAGACTCAAATGTGACCAAGTGTTGCCTTACTTTGTGATTCGCAACCAATAGCTTTGTTAATGCACTCTGTAAACAACGCATTTTGCAGGCCGTAATAACTTCTTCAGATCATAAAAACGTGCTGCAATATGATCGAAATAAAACAAGAGTGACAGAGCTCAGAATATTAGTTACCTCTCCCTGGCAACATGCCTTGGTGACAGACTTCAGTGTCAGAAAACAAACCCTAGTCAGAGCCTTACCTTTTCTGTACCTGAACTTTCAGCTCAAACCAAATCAAAAATAGCTTTATTTGCATGACCAAGATTCATACAGGCATTGCCAAAGGAAGGGGAAATGGGGGACATGCAAGGGGGAGAGACCTGGGGGTGGGATACAAGAGCATTTGATAAAGGGCCTCCGCCCGAAACGTCATGCTGTTGCTGTGCTCTTGTACCACTGCTATTGAAATGCAATAAAAACATTGCTATGCATTTGTGGAGGGTCGAGTCCTATTGGGAAAGTACCTTTGCATTGGATTCATAAGGAGGTGTGATGGACCTCTTGGCCTGACGAGACTCCCCAGCATATACCATTCATCCCAGAGGCGGGCAGATACACTTTAGATTGCTTAGGGATACAATAACAATAATATTTTTATAGCGCTTTTCTCCCTGGGGACTCAAAGCACTGTGACTCTGCGTTCTGCAGTCTCAAAGGCTCAGGAATAGAGGTGAGTTTGTAGCCTTTTTTTTAAAGCTGTCCAGAGAAGGAGCCTCTTGTACTGACTGTGGAAGTGAGTTCCATAGAGTAGGGGCTGCATAGGAAAAGGCCCGAGCACCAAATGTTAAGAGTATCCTGGGTAAGCAATCACCTGGGGAGGGGTAAAAACCTGGCTATCCACAATGAGAAATGGCTCCTCAAGAAGGACATGCAGGGATAAGGGAACATCACCTCATTTCTCATCAGTTTTATAGAAAACAAAACAAACAAACTCCACTTCTAGACATGGAAACAAAGGATGTCATAAACGGTTTCCCCCAAATGCAGAAACTTGTACTGGTTTACTTTCCACCAGTAGAAAATCTTGTAAACATGCTCAGTCCATCTGATGCATATATATATATATAGATAGAGAGAGAGAGAGAGAGAGAGAGAGAGAGAGAGAGAGAGAGAGAGAGAGAGAGAGAGAGAGAGAGAGAGAGAGAGAGAGAGAGAGAGAGAGAGAGAGAGAGAGAGAGAGAGAGAGAGAGAGAGAGAGAGAGTACTGTAAATGACGACAACGCCCCAATGGTAGAGTTCACATCTGCTCTGGGGTGATGACGTCACATTTCCCTGCGAGCACACAACACGCTCCAGTCACCAGGTTAACCACCGTGGCCTTTTCATGAGATTACTCACAGCAGCACTCCCTGACTAACGAAAACACGTCGCTCCTGCACCCCGCGGCTTATCCCGCAGATGGCTGCCATTAGTAACTTTCCCTTTCTAGGATGAATAAAATCTCGTCCACTTACAGCGAGCCGGCCGTGCCCTTGAAACAGCAATTGATGAAAAAAAAAATCTCAAGGAATGATAATAATGAATTCCAGATCTCTCTGGAATAAATGATTGCGTTCAGGGTCAGATGGGAAGCATCTGTTATTTCTTACTGTAGTCTTAAAGCGCAACTAAACCCAAAACTGAACAAAAGCAAAATTCTAACAGAAATCAGGTTTATAAGTGAATATAAACTGTGTATAGAAGCAAAGAGGTAGACACAAAAAACAAACATCTTTTTCATGAGTTAAGATGTGCTCATAGAACTATAGTACAGCTTGCCTTTTGCCAGACTCAGCTGGTGGGCAGGTCAATGAGGTGTGGCCATTTGACTCTCAAAGTATGAACAACAACTAGACTACATCTCTCAGGGTTACAGAAGAACAAATAAGGCTGAAGGAGGTGGCAAGCGGTTATTACGGGAACAGTTGCAAAGACAGTTCAGCGATAACCTAGTTCCTATGTGTGAGTGATGGGTGGGAGCTTGTGTCAGTAACTACGCCGACACAGCCTGCTGTAGTGAGTGGGATTTCAATAATAATTGCAGTATTTGTATAGCGCCTTTCTCCTGTCGGACTCAAAGCGTTTGCGAGGCAGCCACTAGAGCACACTCAGTAGGCAGTAGCAGTGTTAGGGAGACTTGCCCAAGAAACTCCTTACTGAATAGGTGCTGGCTTACTGAACAGGCAGAGCCGAGATTTGAACCCAGGTCTCCTGTGTCAGAGGCAGAGCCCTTAACCATTACACTTCAAGACCTCCCTTTCTCATCAGGAAAGCCATGCAGTATCGTGTATCTTTATCAAGAGATTACTTATTTTCCTTGCAGTTTGGGTATAATCGTGGTTAACAACATACATACACCAACAATACCCCATGCCAAAATTATTTTAGTAGCCAAAGCCACCACACCTACAAAGACATGCAGCTCCTCTGCAAAGTTCCATGAAGCTTTGTGCTTCAAAAATACAGAGCAGAAGATGTCATATGCTCGCTGGAGAGTTTTCTCTGCTACAAGCAGTATTTACAGGAAATTCACAATGGGCTGCAACATCCATTAATGGCTGAAAAGTAAGCATGACAACATTCAATACATAAAGCACTCAGAGAGACAAACATGTACCTGAATCTACTATTCATCAATGAGGATGGAGACATTAAGCAATAGCGGAGTGTGTTATCTCAAAAATAGATCACTTAACCAAGATATGATGAGCAAGGAAATTGGGCTACAGGGCAGCCCGGCCAAATTAAACGTATGGGAAGCCGGAGGAAATCATTCATTAAAACCACAAAGTCAACCTTTCTCTCTATTGATCGCTATTGTGGGATGAAGCAAGGGACAGTCATTAGCGCACATTCACAAAATATTACCTGAAGAGCTCAATGGCTTCTGAGATATCCAGTATTTTAGGCACACATCTAAACAGGTTACCGTCTAAACATCAAAAGCTGATAATGACTACAAAGTGGCCTGAAAACGTCAGGCTAAGGTCCAGATGGTAAGAACTCTTGCCAAAACTTTAAAGTGGACCTGCACTCTTGCACAGGATAGAAGGAAAACCCAGAGAAATGCATCCTATATGTATTAAGATAGTTTAGCCTGTCTAATTCATCCCTCATCTGTGACTACTCACAACTGTAATTTGATCTCTTAGCTGTGTCAGCTCAAGAATGTCGGCAGCCTCGGCAGAGTAGCTAATTTGTAAACACAGAATGTTATCCCTATGTCTGCTTCCATGAAAACAGGAAGTAGATCCCCTGCAGATTTACTGTAAGATTTGTATTAGCTGTAACAAAGAAATGTTTTTTTCTTTAAAGGTTTTTATGCTGTTGCTTATCTTTTACACCACAGGAAAGTTCTGAGTTCAGATCTGCTTTAAATTACATAGGATTGGATAGGTTAGAACTTGAAGTGTTTATTACATCTTTGGCTCTCTTTGGAAATAGTTTGAAATAACTTTCTGCTCCAGCAATACCGTATATACTCGACCTCATGTATAAGTCGACTCCAATATTCAACCCTCTTAAGCTGGAATTTTTTATTAACTCAAGTATAAGTCTACCCAGCAAAGTTAATGGCTGCACTTGGGGCTTAGAAGGGATTAATGACCCTTAAGTGCAGCCAATACCTTCTCCAGGCCCCCAAGTGCTGCAATTATTCACTCACCTTTTATGCAGCCCAGTATTTCCCCCTTGCCTTTTTCCTTGTAAATTGCCAGGGCTTTCAGATATGTGTTTTTTTTAGCAATTCCATTCTTCAAAGTATCACTGGGTGAATTGCTGCAAATGGGAATGTCACTATTAGTACACACGTAACTCGGTGTTCCCACTGTTGCCCGTGACTTGTGTATAAGTTGACCCCTATACTTTTAGGAAGTGAATCAGACTTAAATTTCTAGACTTATACTCGAGTATATACAGTAAGTTGAAGAGCGTTTTGAAGATGATGGTTCAAGTTTAAAAGTTGATTCTCTGGGCAATTGTCAGCCAGTGGAGGGATTGGTACAGAGGACAGATTATGAGGCCAAACGAAGAGATTGTTGAGTCAACAAGCAGTGTTCAGTATGGACTGGATTCAGAAAGGAGTTACAATGGACATGAAATACAAGGAAGGTGGGCTTTAGAACTTGTGCAGAGCCATAAAAGGAGAAGACAAGACAAAAAACATTCAATGGACACACATTCTACTACTTTAATTTGCCCTCAGAAAAGCAAACCTACAAACATCTACCAGCCACCTATAAATAGTCATATCATTGTGGAATGGCAGGGATTACAGGAGGAGGTGGACGTGCCTGGATTCTTTCAATCTTTATAAACAGACCCATAGGAACCAAAAAAAACTCCCACCTTTTAAAGATTCAGATTATTCCACAGCCAACACTGCATGAAGAACACAAATTGTTCGATTAAAAAGGATTTAGCCGTTTAAGTACAGCAATAAATTCATTTTTGGCAGGAAAATAACTGAGTTAGTGGGGGATAACCTTCTCCAACGCACATTTTAATAGCATGAGGATGAAAAGTTAAAAATAAAAATCAACAAATTAAATACATTATCGTGATTTAGCAGCTTTATGTCATGTTTACCAGGGATGCCTTCGGAATTAATTCCAGGATTTATCTTCAGTGGGGTTATAAAAGGCAGATAGGTGCCAGCCTGGATTTATGTGTTGTGCGAGCAGCAAGACACATTCAGCAGAAAATAAAAAGCGGGGCTGGGAGACCGAGAGAGCATAAACAAAATGGCTGCCAAGACGCCAAGTTCTGTCAAGGGAGAAGACACTTGAATGAATAAAGTGCATATATTTCTACGAGAAGGCTGAATTTGTGACTGAAAGGACAGGAAAATATATGTACTATTATTATAATAATATTCACACCACTTAATCAGGTTATAAGATGAAGAGGTGGAAGATGACTGGTTGCAGTACACAACACCTGGGCCATAGCTCTCCAGTCAGCAAAGCTAAGGCGGGGGGTGGGGTGGGGGGTTCAAATGAATGTACCTTTTAAAATGTGAGTGCTAGCTGCATACTAATGAGAACACTTTTATCCTAAGAATTTCTGCAGGAAAACCAAAGGCAGAGTGTGGCGCTGAAACCATCCTGGCTGGCCTGGAGTTATAATCACAATAATGGACTACATCCCCCAGCCTGCATTGTAGAGGCCAAAAATCTGCCCCAAAACCTGTTGGTTCTGTCAGATTTTAACTGCCTACTTTTTTTTTTAATGGGTTAGTCTCAGGGTTTTCTTTGCTTTCAACAGCATTGTCTGACTGACAAAAAAAGTGTACAAGTGAGTAGGGAGGCTGGCTTGTTTCTTACTGTTTTGGTACTTAAACTGCTGTTCAGGAAATGCTGCAGAAAAAAAAACAAAAACCTGAGAATCCCCCATGAAGAGATGGACTGGCCCAAAACCAGTTGGTTCTGTCAGATTTTAACTGCCTACTTTTTTCACCATAGGGGTCCTTTAACATCCCCTATCTCAACAGCCCAAATCATTTATGAACATCCCTTAATGGCAGGTTTGATATTTTTTTTTTCTCACTTTAGATTTGATGGACGGGTCACATGCAGCATCCGAGAACTTGCAATGGAAGGAATATGGAGCTCACTGTGAAAATAATGTAAATACAAATGCTATTTGCCTGGCTGACATAATAATCTTTTGGCTTCAGCCATTTCACAGTGGAGTCAGAACACCTAGTCTGCACTTCATAGTTACTGAGCCAAATCATGAGTCATGACACACAAGATGCAAATAATTAAGTTGATACAAATATTTATGCTAATTTTATGCAAATACATGCAGCTTGAAAATTAACCAATCAAATACTGTTGCAGCATTTGTTTAGTCCGTTTCCAAGCTACATATATTTGCAGATAAATCTGCATCAATGCAGAATTATTTGCATTTCCCTGATCATCCCTAACAATCCCCACCACAGTAATCTCTTAGCAAACCTCACTAAGGTCAGCAATGCACCAGATGAGGGTTCCATACTTTAGTCACCTAACAACAGGCAGTAAAAGCAGGCATGTAGGAATCCTGCAAGGATCTCCAGCACAGGGGAAGTGGTTGGACCATAGCTGCAATATTTTACATGGGAAAAGGTGGTATTTAACAAAAAAACAGCTCTGCCGTTTGCAGTGTTTAATCTTCAAAAATGTTCACCTGTGAACAAAAGTAAAAAAGAAAACAAAAGTAAAAAGGAACAATAAAACATACGTTAAATTTTGAGATAGAAAAGACGTAGTGCAATAAGAGCCTCTCTGACCTGAGCCTATAGGTGAGGGAGGACCACTGCCTGTGCCTATACATCCCAGAGAGGGGGGGGGGGGGGGGGGGAGGCTGGCTCTGCTGCGGATGTGCAGCACGTAGCCACAGCTGCGCCCTATTTCTCTTCTGCAGCTGATGACCTCAGCTCCTTGTGAGCTGGAGTGGGGCTGGCGGCAGCGTATGGGGTGTCTCTGTGGAGCCCGGCTGCAATTCATCATCATTTTATCTGCACAAATTTAATTGGATCCTATCAAACTCTCCTGATTCTCTCTCCCTTACTTTCAAACGCGCCTGCGAGCAAGATAAATGTGACGGCCGCATTGAGAGGAAGAAGAGAGGGAGGAGGAGGGGGGAATAACGAGGTCTTCGAGTGAAAATTTGCAGGTTTTTGTATCTTCACGCTCAAATGAGAAACCAGAGGAAAACATTACTTGTCAATGGCTGCAGGTGAAATTAGACATTCCAGAGGCATTTAAAGGAATTTCAAACTTTAAGGATTTATTTCCATAGGATAAAAATATAACAATTATTAAAGTGGGACGTGCCTCTAGTATGCAAATTGCCAGAGTAAGTTGAGCTCGGTGTGCTGTAAGCGATTGGACATAAGTAGCTCTGCCCCTCTCCATGTTGGCAGCTATGGCATACTGAACAGGAAGTGGAGGTGTGGCTTGGAATTTAATCAACTAAATTCAGAACTTCCTCTCTGCTCTAAAAGATTAGAAACAGCATAATAACCATTAGGGGGGGGGGGGGGGGGGGAGGTATTGTTACAATTCATGGAAATCCTAAAACGCTTCACTTTGCAGGGAGCACTGAAAGCGTTAGGGCTCAGTGTTTACTCTAGGGGAGAGATGCCTTGGTAGATCTCCTGCAGTCTATTCACAGCTGCTGATAAGAACCAATATGATACTTTGATCTGGCTAAACAAACAAACAGAAAACAGAGCAGTGAATTTCTTCAGCAACTATATGTGGAATAAAGATTTTTCATTGTGTGCTGTGCAAGAGTTCGGGTCTGTTTTACAAAATACACATACCTACAAATACTTTGCACAGCTTGAAAATACATTGTCCAATTTTCTACCATATTTTTTTCTTACTGGCCATATCAACGCCTTCATATTATAAAGCCTGGTGCCGCTGCTGAAGCGGTCACCAGAAAACATGATTACATTTCAAAAATATGTACATGGAGACATTATTTAGCATGGACGGGTTGGGCAAGTGGAGTAACCAAGGCTGGACTAATTTCCAAAGAACAGATTTCATACAATGACAGTACATTTTAAGAGGTAGGGTGACATTGCCAACTTCCTTTTTAGAACAAGCTATTCTATCCATGACTTCTTGGTGCACAGGACTTGATGGTATTGATAATATTACATTTAATTCAGGGTCTTAATGTCCAATGAAAGTCCTCTTCTGCATGTGCTGACATGCCTGGCATCTGAAATGTAACAGTGCCACAAATCTGCAATGCCAATGCTGCTTGGCTGGATGCTTTGCTGATGCTTTGCCTCTAGTACTTTCCAAATGACTGACTCAGAATTAGTATAGTCTGACTCGTATGCTTGCTTTAGTGATGTGACTTACACATTACTGAAACCGAAAAGATCAGCGAGGAAAAAGATAGTAATGGTCAAATTCTTCTCACTTTAAAATCCCATTAATAGATGCTGGGATAGCTTCTAGATGCAAACAAGTGGTATCCATCTACTTTTTCCCTCCCAAAAAAACCCTGTCTGCCGAGAAATAAGCTGGGACTAGTAAATGTTATTCAACCTCTTTGTTTTATTCCACTGTCCACAGAGATGATGCAACGTTCAAGCAAAAATTGCAATTAAAAAGGAACTGTACTGAAAATTATTTAGTCAGTGTTTGCCCTGAAATATTTCCTCGCCCAGATTTACATTCTGATATTTATAACTGGTGGTGACATCTTTAGTTCTGCTAGGTGATCTGCACGAAATGTTCACTGCTGAGAGTTCTATGCACAGAGGGAGATATTGCTTGCTTGGCAGTTGGAAACAGACGCTATTTCCCACAATGCGGTTCACAGACTGCAAACTGTCAGGACCATGGTCATGACATCACACTGTGGGAGGGGTTTTACCACAATTACAGCCATACAGGCAAGGTTCTATTTGAGAAAAGGTAAAGATTTCTCATGGGAAAGGGGGTATCAGCGACTGATTGAGATGATGCTTAATCTTGGAGTTCCTCTTTAAGTGCTTTCTGTATAAAACGTCTAACCCTACACAAGTCGAGGCACCTGATGCCCATTACAACATTTATATTGCTTACAGTAGTACTGGTGCTCTTTTCTTCAAAAGTTTTGTGGTTTTTTATTATTATTATTTATAAAAACCTGTCTGGCTTGTTTGTGTCTGTCTTTCAGATTTGGTATAGCCTGGGTCGTTAATCATGGAAGTCACGTCAGGCAGCTAGTGACAGATGGAAGGACTTGATATGGTTGTACTAGGACTTTGGAGTTCACCTAGGATCAGTTTTGACATCCTTGGTTCTTTCTCCATTATAATAATGAATCTGTCTGTCTAATCAAGCAGCTGCCATGTTCTGTCTAATCAAGCAGCTGCCTGTACAACTCTGATTTTAAAAACAATTCTTCCTGGACAACAAGAGGTTAACCAGAAAGTACAAAAGGTTATGCACATCAACCACTGACCATAAAAAACAGCTGTCAATAAAAACAGTTGGAGAAGTATGGGGGGGGGGGGGGGGGGGGGCTTGAAGGAGGGGGGTTCAGCTGAATGCCCCCAGGAGGTAGCCAAGCACACCATCAGCAGGGCAGCCAGGGGGTGAGCACTTGGAGAAGGGGCTTCCGGGCAGCGTGCAACAGTGTCTGTCCCCGGAGGCACCTTGTCCATCAATACATTAGATCTGTATTTTCTTGGCTGGAGAGCTCTGCAAACACAATTAATCTACTGAGACTTGGTGCAGTGAACTCCTTTCATGGATTTCACGCTCCCATTGACCCAGCTTCTGCTGGCTGTGAGGCCTGACATGAAAATTCCCAGAGAAGGTTCTTTCTTCACCCTTAAAAACAGGAACCACCATATCTGCTTTACACTCCGCCACACGTCAGCCAGGCATCGGTGGACCGCAGAACCCGCCACTTACACACACAAAGTAAACTTTAAAAAGCTTTACATGTGTCTAGTTATACTGAGCAGCTAATAAAGATGTATCTATCTGAACTCACTTGTATTTATTGGCTACATTCCATAGCACCTTTTAAGGACATTTAACTGGCCCGGCACAGTGGATGCAAGAAGGTAAATGATGCCAACAAATAAAAAAAGATTACAAATATTTAACAGCACATTGTTAATGAAGAACATTATTCATGACATCACTTCTAGAAATTTCACATATTTTAGCAAGCTGTACAGCGTGGGATAGCGTAGTTACACACTGACTGTGCCATGGTAATATTACATTGCATTTTTATAAACACAGCAGAATAGAACATGATCTACTTGGGAAACTGAAATGCAATGCAAACCAAAGCAGAACCACTCTTATATCTAAGCCCTTGCCCAGACATCACTGCAGTTTCTGTGTCAGTATGCACCATCTAATGCACTGCACTAACTGCCTGGTGGGAAGTGTAAGTGGGAGAGATTGGTATGTACAGATTCATATAGCAACACCAGGATCGCCATAGATGAAGTTCTTCACAGTGTAATGAATTTTATCACAGGTGGCGACGTCTTAAGTTCTGTCAGGTGCAGCTCTTTGGAAGGTTTGTTTCTGAGAATTCTGAAGCCAGTGAAAATAATGCCTGGTCTCCCAGAATGCTCTAAGATAGAGGTGTCCATATTTTATAGGCCAAGGGCCTTATCACTGTTTTTGAAATCGTTAGGGGGTGAACTAATAAAGTTAAACACAATATTTGCTGAATGCCATTAGGTACACTATATACCTGTGACAATTTGTCAAATAAAACATTTCCACTGGAAATAACCCATGTACTGTGTCAGCTGCACAGTGGCAGCTACTGGTCAGTGACAGCTACTGCTGCTGGCACAGTGGTGGCTGCTAATCAGTGGCTGTTACTGCTGCTGGCACAGTGGTGGCTGCTAATCAGTGGCTGTTACTGCTGCTGGCACAGTGGTGGCTGCTAATCAGTGGCTGTTACTGCTGCTGGCACAGTGGTGGCTGCTAATCAGTGGATGTTACTGCTGCTGGCACAGTGGTGGCTGCTAATCAGTGGCTGTTACTGCTGCTGGCACAGTGGTGGCTGCTAATCAGTGGCTGTTACTGCTGCTGGCACAGTGGCAGCTGGTAATCAGCGCCTGTTACTGCTACAGTGGTGGCTGATAACCTACAGGCGAGCAAAAGGGGGAGGCAGAGCGGCAACAAAATGTGGCCCCCGCATTCGGAAACAGCCTGCGGGCCGCATGGAATTAACAATTCTAGAGAACTTTTGGAGCCACTAGCAAAGGCTGAGGTCCACATTTGGCACCTGGGACGAACTTTGGACATACCTGCTCAAAGAGGAGAATTCCTCATATCTAAACAGCCTAGGCTAAGAATCACTGGGAGGGCGGGACTACATAACAATACCAAACACAAAGGGCCAGATTTATCAAAGCATTACCAACAGTTTTTTTTTTCTCAAACTGTTCTAGAGGATCTGTTCTGCATGATAATTAGAAACTTTTCAAATCCTACGTAATAGCGGCAGGGTAGCGTGGATTTCTAGAGCTGCACTACAATTAAGAAAAGTGCAAATCCATCCCTAAATTGTTGCAGATTAAGAAGTATTTAATAGCAGTTCTACAGATAGTGCAGCAGTGCAGGCTAGGCATGATTTGTGAAGGGCTCCTCCCCCCCTGCTGCCAGGTGTCCAGTGAAGCTGTTCTGTACTTAACCCTTCCAGTGCTGGGCATTGATGCAATACAGCAGATCCATTGGTTACCTCAGCAACAGCAATTTCCCTCACACACTGCACTGTCTGAGAGACCTTCCTAACTCCTCCTATTCTTAACCGTTCAAGAAGGAATCTGCACTATTTAGTGATTTCTTGGGATTAGTGATTTCTTCGGACAATTCTGCACGGATTTTTAAAAAACTATTAATATTTTGTCTCAGACACTCTTGATAAATGTCCCCCATAGTGTTTCTAATGCTGAAACCAGGCCATGGGTATCCTAAATAATTTACTGCATTCTACTATATGTCGCTACAACTATTTAACTCTTTAAGTTTCCGGTAGACTTTAAATAAATCCCGCCTGTGCGGTGTTCAAGCATGGTGGATGCATGAATGCGGTGGCATGGAGACAACCAGTAATTCAGTAACTTTTCCGCAAACCTTGCTATGGTCGGAGATGATCCAAATGAGGGAATCAAACCCCCTTACTCAAAGCAGATTTTTTATTTTGAAATAAATTCTTGCTAGAATTTAAGATAATTTATGTTGTCTTCAGAGCAAAAGAACCTTAACGAATCAGTTGTTTTGCTATAAGCGCTGCCATGTCACCTGCTAGTGACAGCAGGATCACCAGGCAGCGTGGCACGTTGTAATGGAGAAACGCGCACGTTGTCACTTTCTATCTATCGCTGCCCAGCGCGGTTCCATGTTGTTTTGTTTTTCTCTTCTGTTTTGGCTGCAGTGAACACCACAGCCTAATGCACAGCTTGGAGCTGTCGTGACAGGGCTTTGAACACCACCCGTGACAAATATGTAATAACTCCGATTCTCTGCTATGTAACGGTCTAGCTGTGAAGTTCTACCTTCCTCCAATAGGTGCGTGCCCTACATATGGGCTTATTAAAGGACCACTCTTTGGAAAAAATAAGCAGTTAAAATCTGTCAGAACCAACAGGTTTTGGACTAGTTAATCTCCTCATGGGGGATTCTCGGGGTTTTCTTCAGTTGCTAAGTATAACTGACAAAATAATGTGCAAATGAGTAGGGGAGGCTGGTTGGTATCTTACTCTTTTGGCAGTTAAACTGCAGTTCAGGAAACGTTTTTGAAAACAAAGAAAACCCTTAGAATCCCCCATGAGGAGATGGGACTAGCTCAAAACAGGTTCTGTCAGATTTTAGCTGCAAATTTTTTAGGCTGGAGTGGTCCTTAAAGGACAACCAAGGTGGCATGTGACATGATGAGGTAGACATGTGTATGTACAGTGCCAAGCACACAAATATCTAGGCTGTGTTCCCTTTTTTCTTTCTCTGCCTCAAAGAGTTAAACATCAGGTATACAAGTTTTATCCAGGTCGGACTATGGTATAACCATCACTGATAAGTAATTACAGCCATTAAACAGATTCCTGTTAGTAAATGGCTTCCTGGAGCGGGAAAGAGATAAAAAGGGTCAATAGTTCATAGATTTACATGCTTTAGTGAAGGTGTCATTGAGCAGAGACAATGAAACAGTAAAAACTTAAAAACTAGATTTAAATATAAAATAAAACTGGGATACCTAAAAAATAAATCATTTTTAGGAGGAGGAGGATAGATACAATTGTTTTTCTCAGCAGTTTATTTTCACCTCAGATGTCCTTAAATAAAGATTGCTGGAGCAAAAGTGATGCACTTCCCCTGTGAAGGAAATGCTGAATTTAGTTTTCCAGTAAAGGGGTTCCTTCTATGTAATGCTGGGTGCATACCATGCGTTTTCCCGCTCAATCCGCGGGTCGATCGGGATCCATTTGACTATTTCCGACATGATCGATTAGGGTTTCGATCGTTCCTGCTGTCGATTTTGCATACTTCACATGCAAATCGACGGCAGGAACGATCAAAGCCAGATTCAAGCACGTTGGAAATAGTGGAACCGATCCCAATCGACCAGCGGATAGAGCGGGAAAACGCGTGGTGTGTACCCAGCATAACACCACAGAGGATTACACATTTCCTTATCTAAATAACAGGCCTTCCACAGAGAAAATAAACAAAAGACCCAGGAAGCCCAGATGAAGCATTCTTTAATTCAGTTCACTGAAAAGTGATTAAGAAACGCATTTATTGACCTGCAAAACGAGACATAGAACCTCCTTTAATTCCTCATGGCTGACTGCGGCGGGAACGTTACATTTTGTATGGATTTTTACAAATAGGCATCAGCAGATACTGTGAGGTAATTTCTTCCTACTCCATTGCACCTCCTTGCTTAACTGCAGCAAACTGTGGACACACAAAATGTCCTTGAAGGAGCCCATAATCCGATTCATTTTACACAAACTCCGGTGTTGTTTAGTGGAGTAGAAATAAGGGAGGCAGAGGTTGCCACTGCACTGGGGCCCCTGAACCAGATGGGCCCCATAGAGGCTCTTAAGCCCCATACACACACACACTCAACAGCGGTCTTTTATGCTGGGCATACACGGCTCGATTTCGCCGCTCGATTCTCTCGCCTGATCAATTCCCCGCTCGATTCTCTTATCTTCTGCTAGTTTTTCCTATCTTTTTCCATTGTGTTCAGTGCAGAATCGAGCGCAGAAACTATTAAGCGGGAGATGGGACATGTCAGAAATTATCTATTGAGCCATCTACAGCGGTTTGCAAAAGTATTCGGCCCACTTGAAGTTTTCCACATTTTGTCATATCACTGCCACAAACATGAATCAATTTTATTGGAATTCCACGTGAAAGACCAATACAAAGTGGTGTACACGTGAGAAGTGGATCAAAAATCATACATCATTCCAAACATTTTTTTACAAATAAATAACTGCAAAGTGTTGTGTGCGTAATTATTCGGCCCCCTGAGTCAATACTTTGTAGAACCACCTTTTGCTGCAATTACAGCTGCCAGTCTTGTAGGGTATGTCTCTACCAGCTTTGTACATCTAGAGACAGAAATGCTTGCCCATTCTTCTTTACAAAACAGCTCCAGCTCAGTCAGATTAGATGGACAGTGTTTGTGAAAAGCAGTTTTCAGATCTTGCCACATATTCTCGATTGGATTTAGATCTGGACTCTGACTGGGCCACTCTAACACATGGATAAGTTTTGTTTTAAACCATTCCATTGTTGCCCTGCTGGAAGGTGAACCTCCGCCCCAGTCTCAAGTCTTTTGCAGCCTCCAAGAGTTTTCTTCCAAGATTGCCCTGTATTTGGCTCCATCCATCTTCCCATCAACTCTGACCAGCTTCCCTGTCCTTGCTGAAGAGATGCACCCCCAGAGCATGATGCTGCCACCACCATATTTGTCAGTGGGGATGGTGTGTTCAGAGTGATGTGCAGTGTTAGTTTTCCGCCACACATAGCATTTTGCATTTTGGCCAAAAAGTTCCATTTTGGTCTCATCTGACCAGAGCACCTTCTTCCACATGTTTGCTGTGTCTCCCCACATGGCTTGTGGCAAACTGCAAACGGGACTTGTTATGGCTTTCTTCTTGCCACTCTTCCATAAAGGCCAACTTTGTCCATAGGACAACTATTAGTCATGTACTGTACAGAGTCGCCCACCTGAGCTGTAGATCTCTGCAGCTCGTTCAGAGTCACCATGGGCCTCTTGACTGCATTTCTCCTTGATCGGCCTGTGAGTTTAGGTGGACGGCCTTGTCTTGGTAGGTGTACAGTTGTGCCATACTCCTTCCATTTCTGAATGATCGCTTGAACAGTGCTCTGTGGGATGCTCAAGGCTTTGGAAATCTTTTTGTAGCCTAAGCCTGCTTTAAATTTCTCAATAACTTGATCCCTGACATGTCTTGTGTGTTCTTTGACTTCATGGTGTTGTTGCTCCCAATATTCTCTTAGACAACCTCTGAGGCCCTCACAGAGCAGCTGTATTTGTACTGACATTAGATTACACACAGGTGCAGTCTAGTCATTAGCACTCATCAGGCAATGTCTTTGGGCAACTGACTGCACTCAGACCAAAGGGGGCTGAATAATTATGCACACCCCACTTTGCAGTTATTTATTTGTAAATATGTTTGGAATCATGTATGCTTTTCGTTCCACTTCTCACGTGTACACCACTTTGTATTGGTCTTTCACATGGAATTCCAATAAAATTGATTCATGTTTGTGGCAGTAATGTGACAAAATGTGGAAAACTTCAAGGGGGTCTAATACTTTTGCAAACCACTGTAAATGGCTCAGAATCGAGCCGTGTATTCCCAGCATAAAGCCCCATACACACACAACAACGGTCTATTAGGCTCTCACAACTTTTCTTGTGAAACACCTAAAAAAAAAAAATCTCTTTCTACTGATAAGAAGTCAATCCAAATGTTGAATTGACTTCTTATCCGTCTTATCAGCTGCTTGAACAATAGCAAGACTTTTTTTTAGGTGTTTCACAAGAAAAGTTGTGAGAGCCTAAAGGTAGCCATACACTGGCTCGATTTCCGGCCGTTTCGACAGCAGATTCGATCCTGGGATCGAATCTGCTGCCAATCGTTCGCGGTAAACGCAGCCGCCGATCCGATTCCCTCCCGGAATCGGATCGGTCCGTCGATCGCGCCGTGCGGGAAATTACCCTCGATCGCCCGCGGGTAAAGTGTGCGTCGCTAGCGGCGGCCGATCCGATCAGGTATACATTACCTGACGCTGGCTCCCGGGCGTCTTCTCCGTGCTGCACGGCTCTGTTCCGGCTCCATCCATCCCGGCGCTTCCTGTGTCACTGCAGTGACCAGGAAGTTCTAATAGAGGGCGCTCTATTTGAACTTCCTGGTCACGGAGTAACACAGGAAGCGCCGGGATGGATCCGGAACAGAGCCGTGCAATGCGGAGAAGATGCCCGGGAGCCAGCGTCAGGTAATGTATACGGGGGGGGGGGGGGGGGGGACAGGCGGCAGGAGCAGCTCAGCAGATGGTGAATCGGTTTCAGGCTGAAATCGATTCACAATCTGTTTGCAGTAAAGGCAGCCATACGATCCCTCTCTGATCAGATTCGATCAGATAGGGATCTGTCAGCTGGTCGATCTAATGGCACATCGACCAGTGTATGGCTACCTTAAAAGACCGCTGTTGAGTGTGGGGCTTTATGCAACTGCTGTATTGGCTCTTAATTGATGCTATGCTAGTAATGATCACTTCTACATGTGCTCTGAATAGTTGTATCAGTAATCATTAAACCGTTCCCCTCCCCCTGGTTACGCCTCTCACTGCCACTGTCTTTTCGTTTTGGTGCTTCTTATAAGTTTGGTGTTTGAATTCAGCATATTGAATTCTGGAGACCCAAATACCGCCATACACCACACTTCAGCACCATTGCAGCACAAACAAGAGGACAGGGTCAGGGGGAGGTCACTTACTTGTACTTCACGGCGCGTTTCACATGACTCTGATGCTTCCTCCGTCTGGCTTTAGAAGGAAGAAGCATTAGAATCACGTAAAACGCCCCATGAAGCGAAAGTGAGCGTACTACCCCCGACCTACCCCGAACCTGAAGAATAAAATCACTTTACAGCAAACTTTAAGCGGGAAAAATATTATGATATAACTAGCTGATGGTCTGAAGTTGCCCGGCTCCACCCCCTTTTCTGAATTTGAACCTCAGTCACCCAATGACCAACTGTACCAGGTTTAAGGATTGTGCCATTAATAGTGCAATGGCAGCAATTAAATATTCCCCTTGAAAATCAATAGGTGAATTTTAATTGGCTTTTGTATGCTCCACCCACTTTTATGAATATTAATCCCAGTCACCCAGTGAGTAACTGTAAAGTTTGAGAACCCTACCACTAACAGTGTAAAGGCATGTTCACACGCCATACCGCAGGCAACGACGGGTCCGTCAGACCTTCCTGCTGAGTGGACGTTCAGTAGACAGTGGTGCGTGTGTACGCACTGCCGGCAGACTGATAAGGCTGTTTCTTAACGATCCGCTGAGCGGATTGTTCATAAACTGCCTTATCAGTCTGCCGACAAAGTGTGTACACACGTGCTACAGTCAGCTGAACATCCGCCCAGCGGGAGGGTCTGACGGACCGTCGTTGCCGGCGGAATGACATGTATAGGCGCCTGAAGAATGGCTGTAGATTACAGTGAAATATGTATTTGTCTCCGCCCACTGATGACCCGGCATTGCCAGCTGGTGTTGGCTGCTCCCACTTTTTCTAACCTTAACACACACAGTTACTCAATGACCTAGTTTGTGAGATTTGCGGTCTTTGGTATCAATGATCTGCATTGAAATAAAACAAATCTGATGGCTCCACCCCCTTTTCTGAACATTAACAGTGTAAGAATGGCTGTGTTTACAATTTCACAGTGAAATTTGTATTTGTCTCCGCCCTCTTTATGGTTATGGGGATAAAAAAATATCCTGTGTGTTATTACCGGTAATGTACTATGTGTGTGCCAAATTTCATTCAAATCCGTTCAGCTATTGCGTGATTGAGTAACAAACATCCAAACTTTCCCATTTATAATATTAGTGAGATGAATTGTATGTGTAGAACACATAACCAATAGAACATTAGTAGCAAAGAAAAGAGTTGTATTTTTATTCTCAGTTACATAGCTTTTTTTTTAAAATAACAATGCATCATCCTGCCACAGTTGCAGTTTGAACAGCACACTCTGTCTTTTGAACTATTAAACAAATCAGAAACAATGACACTTTGAACTTTCCTTCAGTAAAATCTTACTTTAAGTTGTCTCTCACTATTTCTTAGCGGTTTAAGTGCTTCAGAAAACGACTGCATTTGACCCAGTAGGTCAAAAAGCTCAGGTAAGCTCTTTTGCATAACAACTGAAGTTTTTCAACTCTTCCTGTACTTGAAAACAACACGAGACTCTTTTCTTTGCTAATGTACTTTCTTAAGGGGCCCATACACCTAACGATTTTCCCACCGATATACAGCAGATTCGATCACTGATCGAATCTGCTGTGAAATCGTTGCGCAAAAGCTGACAGAACTATCGATTTCCTTTCGAAATCAATCGTTCCAGTCGATTCCCGTCAATGCGTCCGTGCGGAAGATTTAGCTCGATCACCGGCAGGTCAGGAGTAAGTCGATGGCGGCGTTCAGATCTCCGACGACCGACGCAATACAGCGGGAATACATTACCTGCTCCGCTGGCGCGAGTCCCCTGGTCTCCACTGTCTTCTTCTCCGCTGGGTTCCGTGTTCCAGTCCGGCTGGCTTTACTTCCTGTCCCGTCAGGAAGTTTAAACAGTAGAACGCCCTCTACTGTTTAAACTTACCCGGACAGAAAGAAGTGAAGCCGGCCGGACCGGAACACGGAACCCAGCGGAGAAGACGACAGCGGAGACCAGGGGTCGGACCGGCCGGACCAGGTAATGTATAGCTGGCAGGGGGCAGCGGCATCTTCACAGATTGTGATCGGTTCCATGCTGAAATCGATTCACAATCTGTTTGCAGTAAAGGCAGCCATACGATCCCTCTCTGATCAGATTCTATCAGAGAGGGGTCTACCGTATCTGCTGGTCGATCTGATGGCAAATCGGCCCGTGTATGGCCACCTTTAGCTGTATTACACATACAATTCATTATTTCAAGTTTATTTTTGCTTCAGGTTTGCTTTAAGAGCTACTTTTAAAAAGCTTAGACATCAAAACTGCAATAAAAGCAATTTATTTTGTATTGTTTTTCTTCTGTTTTGAGCTCTGAAAATTCACTGTGTCCCTTTGGGAATAAAGCACTATGCAAATAAGTTTATTAAGTGGAAGACTCTGCTGAAACGGTCACACGCACAAGGACTGCAAACCGCCTACGCAGGCTAAACAAACAACGTTCACGCACATCTATACAATAAACACACAGTCCAGCAGATACAGAGGAGGCGACGGTGAGAGCACACCATCCAGACATGCATGAATTAGTATGTAATCCGTAATATGGATACTCACTCAGAATTTTTCAGTTAATTTGACATCATATCAACGATAATGAAACAGTGTTAGCATAAGTGTGCAATTATAATACACTTGTTTTCTGCCGTTAGAGAAGTGCTCCTCAGACTTCTCCTGTGTAACGTAAGAACGGCCATTTTGTTTGGGCGGCTGAAGTGCAGGTGCCATTATCTGCAGCTCCCCTGACAGGAAGGAGATTACTGGGCAGCCTGCACTATCTAAAATTAGGAAAATGAGCATGAGGAATTTTAAATGAAATTTTCCTTACAGCACATCACAAGTAGAATTAACTAGCTGCGTCAGCCATGGACAGCAGCAGAAATGAAAATATAAGCCTGTCAAAGAGAACAGGAGATACTCAAAATCTTATCCTAAAAATAAAATTACTTAGGAAATAACTTTCATACACTTTGAGAATCCTGAAACTTTGCAATAATCAATATTCAGAGTGAATGCTCCAGTAGTATTTTTATCTGAACTGCAGCACTATGTACAGGATGATGGTGGGAGGGGCCTGCAACAACTTCACAAACTTAGTATGTATTTTGCGGCAAGGTGGCCGCACATCTTACTGGGGGGGAAAGGGAAGTTGTACAGGCGACACTTAAAACAAGGGGAGCTATGGCGAGCAAAAAAGTGCAGGCGATTTGGGCGCAGCCGGCACCACCATAGACCATAATAGGAATTACAGCTATAGCAGCGCTCAGTGATTGATTTGGGCGCCATCAGAACACGGAGCACAATCACTACTGTAATTCGGCCGCCAGCAATAGCTGGAAGCCGAATTACGTCTTTCCCCCACTATCCATTGCGGCCTAAAGGGAGAATAGTAATTAACACCACCAGGACTTCTGCAGGAGCAGGGTAAGCAGTTTATCAGCTTTTCCCTGCGCCAAAATCTTTTGGCAACTATGTTATAGGTACTCAGCTATGGAGACCACAGCTTTTTGGGGTGGCTATACTTAATTTTTTTTTATTTTTTTTGAAAGGAAGGAGAAAATTGCTGCAACTGTTATTGAGGGGGGGGGGGGGGGGGGGAGGTGTTGGCTGCATTTGTACTGGAGGAGGGGAAGTATTGTCTGCACCTGTTAGGGAGTGGAAGTATGGCGTTTTGGTGGCCCGACCGGCAATGGGGCCGGTAGAATTGTGGCCATTTGTGCTGTGGGAGTACTATGCAGCAGAGAGGGACAAGGAGATGGCTACTCTCGTTATAAAGGGCAGGGGAGGTTATAAGGCTTGCACTAGATTTAGGACCTGGAGGGGTAGGAGTGTCACCACATGAAGAGGGGGGGGGGGGGTAGTAACACAAAATAGTACCTCTGGTTACAGAAGAAGCTTGTGTTGCAAAAACGTAACATTTGGAAATTCTGCTCAGCACGCTACTAGATGGTGGATCGTCAGTGGAGAATTGCTGCTGCAAAACTTGTGAGTGGATTTATTTCACACTTTAGCTTTAACCGAGGACTGACTATTTCAAAGGCAGTTAGATTTGGAAAGTTCTGCTTTAATGCAGAGTGTTATTCCAGGAACTGTCATGAGGAAGGCCAGATGACTTGTCAGCCTTTTCTGTAGCTGCTTCCCAGAATCCTTTGCACAAGTAATCTCGCTGGCTGAGCCGGTATTAGAGGGAATATTGGCTATCGCTGATTTACAGATATAGGCTCTGTCAGTCTCTAATGAATTGTCTCATGCTCATCATCAGTCTGTCTCTGATAAGAAAAACACGGTTTTTATTACATACATGGTGTGTAGCAGCCGTGATAATAACAGCCCCTTTTACAGATCGAAGCGTTAAGGGAAAGAATGCTACAGCTGAACTGTCACAGAAATACACGAACGTCGCTGGCTTTTGTGACAGGTGTGTGTTAAAGCATTACTGCAGCATGTACCCCTTTATGAAAGACAGGGATTGCCATGTCCCGCTTTTTAGATAATATCTAAAATACCTATTGGCACATTTATATTTCTTACAACTTAATGATTGTGTTTAAATGTTTCCAAAATATTCCCTTATGCTTTAATTTAACGAAAAAAAATGCATTATTTATCTTACTTACAAAACGTTCAATAATGAATTGACCGACATGTTGAAGCAAATCTGAATCCAACACAAGAACCCCTGTAGGTCACAGTGGAAGATCACTGCCTCATCGGCTAACACCTCACTACCCTCCAGATTATAAGATCGCAAGGGCAAGGACCTCCTTCTACTGTTTCTTATTCTGCTATAATGTACGATATGAATGTATACTGTAGTATTGGTGGTGTCTTAAAAGGAACTTGAGACCGGGGGGGGGGGGGGGGAATAAAAACATTATACATACCTGGGGCTTCCTCCTGCAACCTCCTGGCTAACTGCTCCCTTGCTGCTTGGATTCTCTGCAATTCGGCCCGAAAAAGTCCTTCGGTCTGGGGTGTACTGTACAGGCACAGAGTGCTCTTGGCCTTGGAGAGCGATAGGGGAACGTGTGTGGCCGGACTCCACCTAAGTCGACTGATCCCGACTGAAGGACATTCCGGGCTAAATTGTGCAGGTGGCACAGGAGGACGGTGAGGGAGCGATCAGCCTGGAGGGGGCTGGAGGAAGCCCAGGGTATGTACACTTTTTTTTACATATTCCCCGTCTCAGGTACACTTTAAACCACAAATTTACTATGTATGTATTTGTACTTGTATCGGTGTATGTCCTGATTGTACAGAGCTGGGAAATTCTCATGTGTCTATGCTCTGCACTATTAGTTTTGTACTATGTACAGCACTACAGAAGATGTGGGAGCTACATAAATAAAGAATAATAATAATAATAACCCCCTGATGCCAGCACAAATAGCCTCTGAGGTACACATACCATGCGTTCAGAACCTAGAGGCTCAAACAATGCAATTGGGGTAAAAATTGCATGCAGTGTAACAGGCTTACCGAAGTGTTCTGGCATTGGATGCTGGTGCTGTTGAAGCGCAGGGCTGTGACACGGGTCACACTCCCCGGGATGTGGAAAATGCACTCGTAGTTACGCTGTCCGGACTGCGGCTGTGGAAGGTTCTTGGCAGTCAGTGTGATGGGTTTCACCACGCCAACCGGGATGTAGATCTGGGTGGAGGGCAGAATCTGAGGACAATCCTGTAAGAAAAGAAACAAAGAAAACGTTCTTAAAATGGTTTTAATTCTGTACAGAGGGGAAAGAACAAAGCAACGGTCAGGCTATTATTATTACAGGGGAGAGATGGCTGCACATCCTAACACCAGGCCACATCTGAGTGACTACCAACAGAGGTGTGCAGAGCCCCCTAGTGGCAACATACACACCTTGTATTCAAAACAGATGCTACAACTATGCACTACAGCCCTAACCTCTGAAAAAACCTAATACAAACGTAACATATCAAATAGGAGCAGCTAGCCATAAGGTAAACTTACAAATACTAACAGCATGGGTCTACAGAGCATAATAGGCTCTGCACACCTATGCTGTTAGTGTTCTCCCCAGGATTTTTTTTTCCAGCCGTGTGGCATGAAAAAGTAGCTGGGTGGGGGAATGAAGAGCCTGGCACGACTCTGCTTACAGCATAGGAGGAGGTGGGCCGATGACAGCCGGGTGCTGACCAAAACTAGCCGGGTGGAGCACCCTGCTAAGAGTCTGGGGAGAACACTGCTGTTAAGCTGGCCATACACTGGCCCGATTTGCGGCCGTTTCGACAGCAGATTCGATCACTGGGATCGAATCTGCTGCCAATCATTCGCGCTACTCGCCGAATTTCGATCCATTTCCTCCGATCCCATCGATCGCTCCGTGCGGAAAATTACCGTCGATCGCCCACGGGTAGGGAGCGCGTCGCTAGCGGCGTTCGAATGCCCGACGACCAACGCAATAGAGCCCGCATACATTACCTGCTCCGCCGGCGCGACTGCCCCCGGTCACCGCTGCTCCGTGTCCGCGCTGGTCTCCGGCATGCTTCAGTTCCTCCTGCCCGGCAGGAAGTTTAAACAGTAGAGGGCGCTCTACCGTTTAAACTTCCTGCCGGGCAGGAAGAAGTAAAGCATGCCGGACCTGGAGACCAGAGCGGAGGCCTGGGGACTGGAGTCGTGCCGGCGGAGCAGGTAATGTATGCGGGCGGGGGGAGCGGCGGCAGCACCACCACCACAACAGATTGTGAACGGTTTCAGGCTGAAATCGGTTCACAATCTGTTTGCAGTAAAGGTAACCATACGATCCCTCTCTGATCAGATTCGATCAGAGAGGGATCTATCTGTTGGTCGAATCTGATGGCAAATCGGCCAGTGTATGGCTACCTTTAGTCATTCAGATGCAGACTGTTTTGGGAAGCGCTGACACCTCTCCCTGCTGTATAAAACAATTTAGGTTCTAATTACTGTCTGGGCTCCTAATGAGATTACCACTCACTTCCTGTATAGGTGACAATTGTTGCTAGGACAGGAGATGATGTAATCTCCCGAATGGAGATTACTGCAGCACTTTAAACCAGACAGATGTTGCAACCCCTCTCTACTCAATATAAAAGGTATTTTTATCTTCTAGTCTGAGAAATTTCCCACATTTGCTTTCTCCATGATATCAGACAAGGAAGGAAATGCCCAGATGTAGATTAAAACCTCACTGTGTTTCTAACCCATCCTTACCCCTAACCAAAAACATCTGTCCTGGGGCGAGTTCTACTCTCAGCTCAAATAATATGCTATACTAATAAATAAAACACAAGAAAGAGTAAAAAAACAAACCTATAACTACAAATGATAAGCTGAACAGACAGATATTGTGTAATCTGGAGCCATTTCCCAAATATTTAGTTTTGCACCCCTTCAAGAAATGATGTGAACCAGCTCTGATCCGCTCCGTACAGAAAGCAGCAAAGACATCATATCAACACAGACACATTCATTCAGTCATTATTTTATGATTTTAAACCGCATGATATATAATGGTCTTTTTAAGAAGAAACACTGCTATTAGATTATTTCTTTGTTTGTCTATTTGAGAATTAAAGTCACTGCCCCCCTTAGGCTAAGTTCACACATAAAATGTATATACCGTAGTTATGTTCCAGTCCTGTGCTATCAGATTGCTATCACATTTGTCACTGTGCAATGGATGCCTAATTATCATTGCAGAAAGCGGGCCTCACTTGTACAGTCCGTGATAATGCCAGGCAGGCAGGTGTATTCCCCCATTTAGCCTATAGGGGTACTGCATCTACCCCGGGCTACAGCCGGGCCACAGTGAACCATCCGAGCCGGGTCAGGAAAATATGGCGTGGGGAAAAAATGGCGCACAGTGATAAATCTTTTAAAACGGTATTTATAGTTTTAAGGATATGCAGTAACTTTATTTAAAACGCTATTTATCGTTGGTCTGACCCCCGCCCCTCATGTCCTGCGGTGTCCCCCGGTTCCTGTCTTCTGCCTCCCCCGCCCCCCCTCGCACGTCCAATTTTGTCTCCCAGTGATTTCATCTCTGCCCCGGACTGGAGTGTAATGCTACAACAGTCCTACCTAAGCAGATCTTACGAACAGCTGGTGGATGTATCTGCTCGCTGCCGCTGATGACTTTCTGATGCACCAATCACGCTGGGGGCGCTGCTCCAGAATTGCCAATCACCGCTGCTCATTTCTCTGCTCCGTCTGCTAATTGGACCCAATGCTCCCGCCTCCGAGACCATCGCGTCCAATTAGCAGACGGAGCAGAGACATGAGCAGCGGTGATTGGCAGTTCTGGAGCAGCGCCCCCAGCGTGATTGGTGCATCAGAAAGTCATTAGCGGCAGCGAGCAGATACATCCACCAGCTGTTCGTAAGATCTGCTTAGGTAGGACTGTTGTAGCATTACACTCCAGTCCGGGGCAGAGATGAAATCACTGGGAGACAAAATTGGACGTGCGAGGGGGGGGCGGGGGAGGCAGAAGACAGGAACCGGGGGACACCGCAGGACATGAGGGGCGGGGGTCAGACCAACGATAAATAGCGTTTTAAATAAAGTTACTGCATATCCTTAAAACTATAAATACCGTTTTAAAAGATTTATCACTGTGCGCCATTTTTTCCCCACGCCATTTTTGACTGTACGCATCCGAGCGGACACTACACTGTCTCCACCTGCTGGCTGTATGTGGTTCGGCTCAATTGGGAACCGAGACCAAAACAGAGACAGGTCAGGACTGGAATGGAAAAGGCACGAATTTTATGTGTGAACCAACTTACAGAAAACTGATACAACAGAGTAACCAAACAGCTCAGGGTGCCCCAAACCACTAGGAATGTATAGGGGGATAAGAGAGACTGAAAAGCCCTCCTACTAATAAGCAATGCTTGGTGCATTGTGGGTAACCACAAATGCTCACTTACAGTTGAATTATTGCAAGTTTCCTTCTGTTTTAAGGAGGCAAATTTCACCAAGCATTGCTTATCAGTGGTAGTCAGTATATTGTCAGACCATACTTATCTCAAACTGTCGATCACATGATGCCAACAGACCTTTTGCTAATAAAGGGGCAACCCAAAGGCGAATTACTTGCTTTGTGGTCGCAGATCAAGACTTTTAAAAATGATGTTTGATATAAACACTTATGTTCACAATTAAAGACTATGGCATTATTTATTTACAGTATATAATGAGGTAGAAAACGGTAACTATTTATTTGGCTGGTGCTGTAACATAAAAGACAAACAGACTGTCCATACTTAACATGACAGCCATTTTGTTTGGTCAGCTGACATGCCGGTGTCTCTTCACACCTGCTCTGGCAAGAATTGAAAAAAAAAAGCCTTTTTTGAAAAAGTTTTGTGAATTATTTTTCAACTAAAAACACGTATTAATTGCAGAAGTATAAAACCTCAAGAAGGAAACTTGCCAAGCTACAAAGCCATTGAGACAGACGCTCCGACACGGTCACCATTTCTAGACAGCTGTGCCCACAAGTGACGCCCACAAGAACCACAGTCAAAGAGTTCATGCCGCCTTTTCCGTGTTAAGCCAAAAAGCAGCGACTGGCTGGCTACAATCGTCTTGCAACTTATGAAAGATTAGTATTAAGCAGCCTCTATTCTCTCCAACACGTAATGAAGAGATGAGAGGTGCTAACCAGCGCATGTCTAATGTGCCAATACCACCCTTATGCTTCATCACAGAGTCATTGTGTGAGACTCGGCAGATGCCAGCAGTGAGGAGTCTGTAAAATGCACTTCTTTCATCATCCCTACTTCACGTCCAGCCTTTCTCTCTGCTCATCACCCCATTCTATTCCCCAAAGCCTCGCCAACACTTGTCTCTCATCTGCAGAGGCCCACAGAGTCAGCAATAATTCTCAAGCAAAGGAAGAAGCGGCAATTAAGAGTCTCGGCCAAAGGAGTTTCCAAGTGCATCAAATCCAATCTCGGGCTGAGATGTTAACAGGACAGTTCATTAAAAAAAATTATATTTCAGTGTTCAGTGTTTCAGAAAAACAAAGTCGTTTTAAAGCCTTAACTGCATCCAAAAGCAAACAAGGACAATTCTCAAAATCATCATGTTGAGTGTATTTTACAAGTATTACTTTTGGAAATAAACTTCTTATATTAAAAAAAAAAAAAAATCATGTATACCTATCTATACAGGCTTAAAGGGAACCGGAACCGAGGAAAATAAACACACATGTACTTGCAAATGAAAATTACATACTTTCCTCACGTCCATTCCTCTCAGAAGCTCACCATTTTTTTTCTAACAGCGACTCCTTCCAGTTCTGACTAGATCTAGTCAGAATTCTCTCTCCAGGAGCTGAAAGCCTTAGTGCCATTTTCCATTATATATATGTTTCTGTCAGTTATAACTGAAAGGACAACTAATGTGCAAGTTATTGTCCATATTTCCCTATGGCTCAAGTTTGCGATATTACAGGTTAACTGAGTGCTGCCCCGGAAGCTATTACGGGGTCATTGTCATTTTTAAAATGGACGACGGAGAATTCCATGGATCACAGTGGACAAACAGAATTTCGGAGAGGAGAAATAAATTGATGAGCAGACTACGCAGGAGGCAAGTATGAGGTGTGTATGTTTATACCGTACTTATTTTTTAGTTCAGATTTGCTTTAAGCTAGGCACATATGCTGAATTAAACTTGGTTGAAGTAGCTGTTAAGGACTACTATGTGTACAGGAGCCCCCAGATATTTAGCACGCCAGATCTTTAGTGGCACAAATGACTAACAGACTCTCTGACCACAAGTCCCACCACCTCACATAGACATGGTTTCTACACGGAAATCTGGAAAAATGTCTTCCATCTATTAGAAGAAATCCTGCTTCGGTAGTTACAAGGTCACAACTAAATGATTGGCCCACCAATTGAATCCAGAGAGAAGAAGAAGCAAGCTGTAGTAGAATGGGAAGAATATCAGGCCCATGAGAAAAGGTGTTTTATCTAACCACTTTTACTTTGCTTATATCCATGTATGGAATTAGACAAGCTTTTAATGTTGTTTTTTTCCTATTGAACATTGTGTTTTGCACGAACTGCAAGCAATTTCTTCAGTTAAAATTAAGTGACAGAAGAAATACAAAGCAGCAAAGATGTTTCACTTATTTCAGGCAGCAAAGAGTCTAGCCAAACTGGCACTCATTTTTCAGAAGTTGATTGTTCAAGCTTTCTGGCTAAATGTGTGTATGATGTTCAAACTGTCAGGGTAAATATGCTGCAACAACGTTATTGCTTCCTGTTGGGTTTTGGATTTATGTTCTGAAGAAACCAAGAGGGAAATAAAAGCACCAAAGATATCGCTGCTGGAACCAGAAGAGATATTACATGCACAGAAGACGGATGATAAGAGCGAGAAGTTTAGAATGTACATCAATAGAGGGGATGTGGTCATCACAACCACAGAGACCAGGGCATATGCAATTACATTTTTCTCCTGACTTATTTCCAAGGAGATCATTGTAATAGTATCTCGATTAAAATAACTTAAGCATTTTACAATTGAAAACGTACCTAAAAGTTGTTGAAAAGTACTATTAAAATCCTTTTGAGTATTTTCTTACTTGCTGTTGGTTTAATTTAAAAACCTCCCTAGCGGTATTGACAGTTATACATGTCAATACAAAACATGCTGTGAACAGTATTGATGTGCATACACATCAATACTCTCCTGCACGGTATACTAGACCCTTTCTTGACACATTTTGGAAAGTTACAGGAAAACAAAGGTTATGAAAATTAAATTGGATCACTTTTTGCACAGAAATCCTGGGGATATTGAACACCAGGGAACATAAAGGCCTTCTATGCATTAGGGCCCATATGCAATTCACTTTTTCTCCTGACTTTTTCTCCTAGGAGATAATTTTGCATCTCTTTAAAATAGCTTTTTAGCACTTTGAAAAGTACCAAAAAGTAAATGAAAAAGTTCTATCAAAAGCATTTTGAGTATTTCCTTGCTTGCCGTTGGTTTAAAAGGCATTTTATTGACAAGGTGTCAAAATATCACATAGGAGAAATCTCAGAAGAAAATGTGAATTGCATATGAGCCCAGGTATTTCTAGGGATGGCAACATTCAAAAAAATAATTTTTCCAAATGTTTACTCCCTCTACCCATAAAAAAACGACACAATTCAACATAAAATAACTTGTATGAGAGAGAACAGAGGCGCCAGAAGAATAAAAAGAAATTAAACTTTTAAAATAAAGGCGTGGCAGTGGTGGACTTACTCACTCCTAAGGACATGAAAGACAAACGTATTTACGTTCAACAATCGAAAAATGTATTGATACACTCCTTGGTTTGTAACGCTTTTCGCAGGTGTGACCCCGCTTCATCAGACAGTCAGGTGGGAGTATATAAGATGCCATTCGGGTCTGTGCCAAGCGCCTCTGTCAAAAGAGAACTCATGGTCACGTTCCTCGCTGCTGGCTGCAAGGTTAGAGTCTTGGGCCTCCACAGCGGCATTATGTTGAGATTCTGAGTTAGGGGAAACCCTGTGTAAGGAAGCCACCTTTAGGAGCTGTTATATGACCACCTGGTAATAAAAGTTTTTTGGAAGCTATTTTTCTTACTGTACAGTAGAATCAATGTATAGTGAATTTCAAGGGACCTGGCCAAGTACTTTACTATACCAGAATTGGTCACACCAATAGCGTAGCAATAGGGGGTGAAGAGGTTGTGACTGCACCTGAGCCCCTGGCCCAGTGGGGCACACTAGGGTCCCTCCTTTGTAAATCCTATTAGCTTTTCATTGGTGCTGTGCTGGTAATGAACACCTTTATATGTGTACTACATAGTGGTAATCCTTAAACTGTTTCCTAACTCCTATTGCACCTTCTGACACTGTAGTTGTTCTTGGAAGGTTTTGGCGCTCCACGTCAATGCAGTGTGCTTGGGGTCCCATGTAAAACTTGCACTGGGGCCGCAAGCTCCTTAGTTACATCACTGGATCACACACATTTATCGGGACCTAAGGAATGAGTTTACTATAGCCAGAGGTATATTAGAAGGAGAGTCTACTGTATTTAAATCTGACCTAAACTCAGAACTGCAAGTAAGTCCTTGTGCTTGCTTATCTCATACTGCAATTAAAAAAGGTACTTATCCGTTAGCCGGGCGCATCCTCTAGGTGGCGACAAAACTCCACCAGAGTTACATCTTTCCCTACTATCCACATCGGCCTGGAGGGGGAATAGTAATTAGCGCCACCTGCTGGATGCGCCCGGCTAATGGATAAGTACCTTAAAAAACAAATATTTCACAGGTTATCTTGAAAAGAATGCCAGAAAGGAGGTGTGATGTCTTTACCTTCTTTCACCATAGTGTGATGAAAGAGGAAGTGCTTTACAACTGCATTGTGGGAAAGTCATGTGACCAAAGCCTTCTGTCAGACCTTCATCCTGCTCAGGTGTGGATTTGCATGTTTAAAATCGTTAAGAGTCTCAGCCTTCACGTTTAATGCCAACTTACCCCAAGGGAAGGGGGAGGCGGGCTGTATTATTTTAATGTGCTTAGTGAAAGAAAAATCTCCTCGGTCCTCCTCGGAGACATAAACATGCATATAGATCAGGAAAAAACCCACCAATTCCAGGAAGAGCTATATGTTCAATAAATAGAAACGATAGAGTTTCTGCACCCCAGCAGCAGAAGGCTAAGTGGGAAAATATGAACAGATTAAAAGGAAAGGAAAAAAAAAGAAATTTCTTACTCATAAGTCTGGAAAGCGAGTTAGCGAAGCAGCAGTGCTGGGAGCAGATGGAGTCCGATTATCTTGAACGGGATCAGCAAATTTCTGCGCTTTTCCCACTCCTCGTGCCTGGCACAAGGCGAGATCGGGGTGGAGGAGAGGGGAAGCAGCACGGAGACGATGCAGATTATCAGCAGCCATCTGGTCACTTCAGTCATGAGTACAGCGATGGCACGGGACACAGCTGCACCGGGATGCAGGAGTCAATTAGACCTCAGCGTATGTTGAACACATGCATGCAGCCATGTATAAATTATACCACGCAGCAATTCTCACTAATACATGGAGGGGGCAGTGCACGAGAGGTCTGCCCTTGTGTCTTCTCATGCTGGGGAACATGGCTCCCATTTCCACCAATGTCTCCTGAGGCTTCTCACTGGGGTGCTTGTCTGTTCCCCACATTCCAAAAAACCATAGTGACAAGTTAATTAGCACTGATGTGTATGCATATGTATCAATGTGGGTTGATGGGGCCAATATTAGACTGCAAGCTCCAGCAGGAAAGACAAAGTCTGGGAGAACCTCCATCTAAAGCAGATATCCAAACAGAGCTTTTTTCGCTTTACAAAGCACCAGGAAAGGGTAGAAGCTACCATGTTTAGATAGTCCTATTTGGGAGCTAGGGTCAGTGACTCATAATGGGCGGGCTTCATGAACACTTGTGATCAGTATCTAAAAGTGTGTGTGTGTATGTATGTATGTGTGTAGTGTGTATGTATGTATGTGTGTAGTGTGTATGTATGTATGTGTGTAGTGTGTGTGTAGTGTGTGTGTGTAGTGTGTGTATGTGTGGTGTGTGTATGTGGTGTGTGTATGTGGTGTGTGTATGTGGTGTGTGTATGTGGTGTGTGTGGTGTGTGTATGTGGTGTGTGTATGTGGTGTGTGTGGTGTGTGGTGTGTGTGTGGTGTGTGTGTGTGTGTGTGTATGTGGTGTGTGGTGTGTGTATGTGGTGTGTGTGTGTGTGTGTGTGTGTGTGTGTGTGTGTGTGTGTGTGTGTGTGTGTGTGTGTTTTCCTTTTAAGCAATACCAGCTGCCTGGCTTCCCTGCTGATCCTCTGCCTAATACCTTTAGCCATAGCCCTTGAACAAACATGCTGTAGATCATATGTTTCTGACATTATTGTCAGATCTGACAAGATTAGCTGCTTGCTTCTGGTGTTATTCAGACACTACTGCAGCCAAATAGATTATTATTATTTATTGTATTTATAAAGCGCCAACATATTACGCAGATTAACATGGGCGTATGTGACATCACACACGCACTCACATGCAATACGCTGGCAAACACGTCGGGCGCGCCTGGAAAAGGACAGAAACAGCGTCAGACACCGACAGGTAAATTATTCCTGCACTGGCATGGTAAGGGCACAGTGCCAGGGGTCGGCATCACTAGGCCTATACCTGAAAGATTTCATGCTGAAATTGATCAGGGATCGGCCTGTGGTTTATGGCACCCAACAGATCTCTCTCCGGTCAGATGTGATCAGAGAGAGATCTGTCTCTTGGTACGTCATTTCAGTGATTGCTTGTAAGGACTCTTTACTCAATCCCCCACAAGTATAGGGGGAGAGACTTGGTGGTGCATGCTGGGAATCACTATCGTCAGGCAAGCCATCTGTAGATGTAGAGGTTTGTCTATCACAACACCATCATTATCATTTGCTTTCAATGCCAAAGCCCTGAAGGAAGGAGAGCAGAAACAGCTGAGAGTCAGATACAGGCATTTCCCTGCAGACCGTAGAACCACCTCCAGAATATGATGCAATTCAATGTGCCTTATTGCAGGGGTGACCCAAGTGGGACGAGGTCATATGAGAGAGGAGAGGGAGCCTGAGAGACTGGAGCCTAACACGTCTAAGTACAGGGGGCGGGCACTTCAGGGAAGCTAATAACATGTTTTGATGCAGAGCGGCCTGAAGGCTAAATATCTGCTAGGGAGATCCCAGGAGCTGGATCATCCGGGAAGCACCCGCTGCCATTAACTGTTTCAATAGCAGAAGACTAGAGAAAAAAAAAAAGCTTATGCTGGTGTTGAAAAAGAAAGGAATATTACTTGTTGTGAGGGATATCTGGTTTGGCAGATTAGAGGTAGTCCTCAAATACAGCTGTATTTGATGAACACGGCAGCTTCGAGGTTTGGGATGTGATACTGGAGCACCTGTTTGCCGCCAAGGGATACAGGAAGTACCCCACTATAGCGTGAAGACAAGAACTCTTGCCTAGCATGGAGGGGAGGGGCCTAAGGCGCCGTTTAAGGTGGCCATACACTGGTCGATTTGCCATCAGATTCGACCAACAGATAGATCCCTCTCTGATCGAATCTGATCAGAGAGGGATCGTATGGCCATCTTTACTGCAAACAGAATGTGAATCGATTTCGGCCTGAAACCGATCACAATCTGTGGAGCTGCCACTGCTGCCCCCCCTACATACATTACCTGTTCCGGCCGGCGCGAGTCCCCTGGTCCCCGCTGTCTCCTTCTCCGCTCCGGGCTCCAGACTGTTCCTGCAGCTACTGAACTTCCTGTCCAGGGGAAGTTTAAACAGTAGAGGGCGCTCACTGTGATCGAATCAGCCGTATATCGGCGGGAAAATCGTTAGGTGTATGGGCCCCTTTACACTTAATCAGTTGCTCCCAGTTATAATTGAAAGGTAAACTGATTTTCAAAGTAAGTCCCATGTTTTCCTTTCACCTGGCACCTTTCACACTTAAAGGGGCAATATGGCGGAAAATTGTAAAATTTTAAATATGTGCAAACATATACAAATAAGAAGTATGTTTTTTTCAGAGTAAAATGAGCCATAAATTACTTTTCTCCTATGTTGCTGTCACTTACAGTAGGTACAGGAAATCTGACAGAAGCGACAGGTTTTGGACTAGTCCATCTCTTCATTAGAGGAGTCTTAGGGATTTATTTAGTTAGTTAGTTGCTCTGTCCAACTGCCAAAAAACTGTGTAGTGAGCAGGGAAGCTGGCCAGCATCATTGTTTAAATTCTTTTCAGGGAATATCTTTATAAAGAATAAAAGCCTTGCTGAGAATCCACCCATGAAGAGATGGACTAGTCCAAAACCTGTCGCTTCTGTCAGATTTCTACTACCTACTGTAAGTGACAGCAACATAGGAGAAAAGTAATTTATGGCTCATTTTACTCTGGAAAAAATATACTTCTTATTTGTCTATGTTTGCATATACTTACATTTTTACAATTTTTCACCATAGTGCCCCTTTAAGGCGTTTAACTGAAATCTTTTTCACAATGCACGGTTATGGAGAAGAAGAAAAAACGCGTACCATCTGATTAAGTATAAACGGGGCCTAAGAAAAGCCATGAAGTGTACCATGTATGGGGTCCAGCACCATAAACCAAGAACTGCACATGAAAGTGACCCTGTCATGAGAGAGATATGGAGAATGCCATACATATTTATTATTAAAGTGGACCTGAACTCTTGCACAGGACAGAAGGAAAACAGAGAAATGCACCCTGTAAGTATTTAGAGAGTTTAGCCTGTCTGATTCCAACTCATCTGTGTCTAATCACAACTGTAATTTGATCTCTCAGCTGTGTCAGCTGGCTGCCTCTGCAGAACACCTAATTTGTAAACACAGGATGTTAACCCTATGTCTGCTTCCATGAAAGCAGGCAGTAGACACACTGCATTTTTATTGCAGGATTGGTTTCTGTAATAAATAAATGTTTTTCTGTAAAGGTTATTATGTTGCCTATCTTTTAGTGTAGAGAGAAAGTTCTGAGATCAGGTTCAGTTTAAACAATGCACATTCCCTGGCTCTCCTGCTGATCCTGGGCCTTTATTACTTCAAACCACCGATGCAGAACAAGCATGCAGAGCACATGCTCTGACTAAGGCTGCCAACACAGCATACTTGTTCTCAGGTGTGTGATTCAGACACTACTGAAACCAAGAAAATTACCAGGACAGCCAGGAAATGAATTGGAATGATGTTTATAAATAAATACATTTGACAGTCTCCATAATCCTATTATTACAGGATCACTACGATAGGCGTGACAGGTGGGGCCATGCTGCCTATGTGTTTTGGGGGGAATGCTGCCTACATGTTGTGGTGGGGGGCCATGCTACCTGTATGATATGGGGTGCACGCTGCATACTGGTTATTAGGGGATCATGCCTTTTTATGTTACGCTGATTGTCAATAAAATTACAGATTGCCATTTTTCTTCTTAATGGCCCATGCCAGCATGGCACGGTGGCATAGTGGTTAGCACTCTTGACTTGCAATGTTGGGTCCCTGGTTCAAATTCCAGCCAGGGCATTATCTGCAAGGAGTTTGTATGTTCTCCCAGTGTCTGTGTGGGTTTCCTCCGGGCACTCTGGTTTCCTCCCACATCCCAAAAGCATACAGATACGTTAATTAGCTTCCCCCTAAATGGTCCCTATACTGCAATGGACATTTCACTATGGTGAGCATTAGATTGTGAGCTCCTTTGAGGCACAGTAGGTGACAAGACTAAGCGCTGCAGAAGAGGTCAACACAATATAAACACTAAATAATAATAATGCCCTTGTCCCATTTTTTCTGACTTGCACCTGGTTTTCCCAATTTTGGAGAAAATCCCAGGAATGTATATTTAGGCTCAACTATGATTGCCTCTTTTATCCCAAAAATGATGTTCCCTCATCACCTGTGTGTGATAAATCCTCAGTGTCTGTTGATATATAATTAACTATGAATTAAAAGTGAATAGAGCTGTGATATATAGTAGTAAATCAAAAGTGAAGTAGAGGACGGCTGGAGTTGCCTCAGTTCATCCCAGTTTTCACTCAGATTGCTTCTGCTATCCACGTACTGAAAAGATATTAATTGAGGCCTCTTTTTGCATATGAATGATGTTCTGCAAAGACTGATGGGTAGAATCCATTCAGCATAACAGACAGGTGAAAAGCAGAATGCTGACGAATGCCTCAGTCTGGTTTATAGACGGGTTACATGCCTGGCTCTGCTCGTTGAATAATAACACAGGTGACCTAGCTGGCACCGCCGATTTGCCCTCGCAGGACCGGCCCGGCCTCCCTCTCCATCAGGTCCCATTCATTTGTCACTTAGGCCTGAGAGAGAGGGAGAGACTGCGGCTGCATTCCGCACCAGTAACACATTAATATTCCTCGCTGTGGACAGGGACATAAATCCAGCTCATTGCAAACTCCAAACAAAGGAAAATGCAATTTCAACAGCTGCAAAGTGGCACCGGAGGGACCCTCTCAGGAGATGGGCTGAGGGCCCGAGCCGTCAGCGGCGATGACGAGGCGGCTGGATTTATGATGCCGTCTTCTGATTAAGTCGTGTTAGGTGATGAAGACAGGTGAGGAGAAGGTGGCCCACCGAAGGGAAGGTAAATCATTTATATCAGTCAAATAGCGTTAATAGGCTCCCCTAATCCACCACGTGGAACGCTCCGCACCATAAAACGCTCTGTGTGCCCGCACGTGCCTCTAATGCGTGGCTTATAGATGACCTTCAACAACCAGCTCAACATAGTAAACCTGTCAAGGGCTACTGCCGCTGTCCTGCATATGAAATGCTCACTCCCTGGCTCCTGTGCTGATACTCTGATACTCTGCCATCAATGCATTCTAAATGACTGCTTATCTGGAGCGAGTATGTACCGTATATCTATTTCTATCTGCAGCCAGCTGTGCCTTAAAGGGAACAGGAGGTGAGAGGGATATGGAGGCTGCCATATTTATTTCTTTATAAACTAAACCAGTTGCCTGGCAGTCCTGCTGATCCTTTCATCCATAGAGCCTGAACAAGCATATGCAGATCGGGTACTGTGACTCAGGATTTACTGGATTAGCCATATGCTTGTTCCAGGGTTTTGACTCAGACACTACTCATGCAAAATGATCAACAAGCTGCACACAGCAGGAAGCATTGCCGCAGTGGAAGGGTATCAGCTGCACTGATCAGAAAATTGATGAATGGAAACCCCATTGTGGTATAAAAGACTGAACTGACATTAGATTTATGTAAGTGTAATGTCACTTTCAAGGACAACTGTAGTGAGAGGAATATGGAGGCTGCCATATTTATTTCCTTTTAAAGTGAATGGGAACCGCATTTTTAAAAAAACGAAGCAAATACTTACCTAAGGAGAGGGAAGGCTCTGGGTCGTATAGAGCCTTCCGTCTCCTCTCTCGGTGCTCTCTATCCTGTGCTGGCTCCCCCGCCCCCCATTTCAGAACCCCACAGAAAGGGTATTTGGAAGTCTTCGGGAGCTGTGTCCTCCCGAAGACATGCGGCTTCATACTGCACAGGCGTGACCATGCAAGAGAGCGTGCTTGCGCAGGCGCTGTACAGGGAAGCCCTTCTTCAGGAGCGCTCGGGCTCCCTGAAGACTTCTGAAGCCTCCCTCGGCCGGGTAAAGCAATATTTGACTAATTTAGTAAAATACTGCTACCGAGCGAGCCAGCACTGGATCGAGGGGACCAGGAGGGGAGCGGGAAGGCTCTATAGGACCCAGAGCCTTCCCTCTCCTTGGGTAAGTATCTGTCTCATTTTTATAATGCGGTTCCCATTCACTTTAAACAATACCAGTTATCTGGCAGGCCTTCAGATCTATTTGGCTGCAGTAGTGTCTGAATCACACCAGAAGTATGCAGCTAATCTTGTCAGATCTGACATGTCATAAACGCCTGATCTGCCGCATGCTTGTTCAGGGTCTATGGCTAAAGGTATTAGAGGCAAGTGATCAGCAGGACAGCCCGGCAACTGGTATTGCTTAAAATACTTAAATATGGCAGCCTCCATATCCCTCTCACTACAGTTGTCCTTAAATCTACCAACAGTTTGCAGTTTTGCAAGTATGTGACATCATTGCAACATGAATATATAGCTCTTTTCGGATAAAAGTATAGACAATAAGGTACTGCTCGCTTGGAACAGTTACTTATTATAGTTTTATCCAACATTCTGATGGCAGTTAGCTCGCACATCTGGTTTGGCTGAGTGACTTTTACAGACCAAAGGAGTGGAAGGAAAAGCAGAAACCTCCCTACTCCACACAAAGACATGGCAATCAGTCCAAAACATTCTGGTGTGTGTGTGTGTGTGTGTGTGTGTGTGTGTGTGTGTGTGTGTGTGTGTGTGTGTGTGTGTGTGTGTGTGTGTGGTGTGTGTGTGTGTGTGTGTGGTGTGTGGTGTGTGGTGTGTGTGTGTGTGTGTGTGGTGTGTGTGTGTGGTGTGTGTAAGTGTGTGTATGTGGTGTGTGTGTGTAAGTGAGTGAGTGTGTGTGGTGTGTGTGGTGTGGTGTGTTTAAGTGTGTGTATGTGGTGTGTGTGTGTGTGTGTAAGTGAGTGAGTGTGTGTGGTGTGTGTGGTGTGTGTGTGTGGTGTGTGTGGTGTGTGTGTGTGGTGTGTGTGTGTGTGTGTGTGAGTGTGTGCAAGTGTGTGAGTGTGTGCAAGTGTGTGAGTGTGTGCAAGTGTGTGTGTGAGTGAGTGTGTGCAAGTGTGTGAGTGTGTGCGTATGTGTGAGAGTGTGAGTGTGTGTGTGTGTGTGCAAGTGTGTGTGCGTGTGCGTTGTGGTGTGTGTGTGTGAGTGAGTGTGTGCAAGTGTGTGAGTGTGTGCGTGTGCGTATGTGTGAGAGTGTGTGTGTGTGTGTGTGCGCAAGTGTGTGTGCGTTGTGGTGTGTGTGTGTGAGTGAGTGTGTGCAAGTGTGTGAGTGTGTGCGTGTGTGCGTATGTGTGTGAGAGTGTGTGTGTGTGTGTGTGTGTGAGAGTGTGTGTGAGAGTGTGTGTGTGTGTGTGCAAGTGTGTGTGCGCGTGTGCGTTGTGGTGTGTGTGTGAGTGAGTGTGTGCAAGTGTGTGCGTGTGTGTGAGAGTGTGTGTGTGAGTGTGTGCAAGTGTGTGTGCGTGTCTGTTGTGGTGTGTGTGTGTGCGTGTTGTATTGTGGGTGGGTGGTGCGTGTGTGTGTGTGTGGGTGGGTGGTGCGTGTGTGTGGGTGGGTGGGTGGTGCGTGTGTGTGTGGGTGGGTGGTGCGTGTGTGTGTGGGTGGGTGGTGCGTGTGTGGGTGGGTGGTGCGTGTGTGTGTGTGGGTGGTGCGTGTGTGTGTGGGTGGGTGGGTGGTGCGTGTGTGTGTGTGTGGGTGGGTGGGTGGTGCGTGTGTGGGTGGTGCGTGTGTGGGTGGGTGGTGCGTGTGTGTGGGTGAGAGTGAGTGAGTGAGCTAGCGCGTGTGTGTGTGTGCGCGCTGCCATCAGTTTATTTTCACTTTAAAGTGAAACTACACTTCCACTGAGAATACTAGCATTCTGCAAGAGGTAACGCAATTTGATCAAAGAACCTATTTGCTGAAATTGCCAGCCTGGAATCTGGAATATACTCTGTGGTGACAAAAATCCAAGTGATTGAAAACAATAGATAATCTTCACTCTGCCTGCAGCCTCGGATATTAAATGCAGCTTCCGCCTACACTGAGCATCCCCTCCTGGAGACAAGTCTCTAAACAGTACCGGAAACTTGCAGGTTCATAGTAGACAGGCAGTCATTTTTACTTATTATAATGAGAGAACAGTGATATGCTGGCTGTGGATTCAAGTGAAGCAAGGTTTTAATGCTTAGTTTACTTCAGCGTGTTAGTGCTGTAACCTAGATTTCTGAGCTTGGACCTGGATCCTGTTCTACCCTCAGCCACCACAGGGCTGTAAATGAAAGGAAGCTGGGCTGGGGGGACCCGCACCTGTGCCTGCTCTGCAGAGGGGACTGGTAACACGAGAACACGGCTACCTTGGGAGATGGCGGAGCAGCTGACAGAGCACAATCTGCAGTGGCAGCACCTGGAGAAGCAGCATCTGCGGCCTGGCACATTGCATGCACATGTTAGTGTTGCAGATGTAAATACTGTGATCACAGCCAAGCAGCTGATACACGGCCAACACAGGGAAGGGGGCAGAATAATCACACTCCTGTACAGTCACAGGGCTGGCTGGAGTCACAGAGGATGGAGAACGTAGGTGACAACAAGCTTTTTTATATTTTCTTATAACCTTTTCCTGCTCATATTTTCAGACAGGTGGTGTCCACAGAGATCAGTGCCAGCATGCGTTACTGCAAGTCAGGATAAGGGGTTAAAGTGCCCGCTATTAGAGTTTGCAACGGTCAACTGGGTCACATAAGGACAAAGCTGTGGGCTTCTGGAAGGTTTGCAAACAAGAGGCTTTGCTGTGAATGCTGAATCGAAATTTAAAGAGTAATTGTAGTCAAAATAAAATGAATACATTTTTTTTTCCTCATTGCAATCTTCTTTTGTAAATCTAGACAGACGGCAACATTGTTAGTACTAGCAGGCGATCTCTGCAAAATGTTTGTTTACAGAGAATTCTAAAGCCAGTAGAAAAGATCTCTGATTTCCCAGAATCAACATATGGGCGACAGGTACACTTTAAACATGAAAGACAAACATTGCACACACACAGGTACCTATGTATTCCCTAGACAATAACATAAGTAAGGTATTTAGAATACCAGTGATGTGACTGACCCCTGCTGCACAGAAGCAAAGCAGGCTCACACTCTGCACACCAAATAGTTTCTTCTAGCTTTAAACAGAGTAGTGTCTTTGTATCATTATGCAAACTACAAGGGTCACCGGCCGGGCCACGCATGCCCAGATGACCTCATCTATAAAGCATGATGGGAGAATCCATAACAGGAAACACCTGGAGGAAGGGGGACGCACCCAGCTGACAAACAGAGCAGCCGGGGAGAAACAGACAACGCGTCGCATCAGGGCAAACTTTCACTTGTAAACTAAATTCTCCATAAAGAAAGACTGATGCTGGCAAGTCTATTAGTAACTTAAAGTATTTAATAATTGTAAGCTCCAAAGCTGAAACTGTACTTCTATGGCACCACGGCAACAGGTCTGTTTGGGATACAGACTGACCAGAAATCCCACTCTTACTTCATGAGTAATATGCAGCAAAATGCATTTGTGAAGTGACAGGCAGTACAGTGTGATACACCCATCTGGCAGTTTCTTTCAGAAAACCTTTGGAATGGCTATAAAGTAATCAATCTGAAATAGTGTTTGCAGTTAATTCTACCTACGGTAAAACCAGAGTAACTGTGTTTTTCCCCTTTGCAAGTAGTACTGGACCCTGACAAGAGCCATGAGGTGGAAATGCTGCCTGTATAGAATACTATATTTTGGGCACACCTCTCTAGCATTGCTCCTCCCACCTTCCCAGTATCGGTACCAGAAAAAGGCTGTGATGTGAGATCACTGGCTACAGCTAGGAATATAAAACCACAATGGACAATGCACACCTCAGTTTCACCTGCAACAAGATGGTCATACATCATGCATTCCTGGTGGCATAGTCTTGCTCAATCTTGCTACATCTTTGTACTATGAAGGCCTGTCTAGTCTGTTCAAAAGTACATTCACATTATAGATCAGTGATGGCTAACCTTGGCACTCCAGCTGTGACAAAACTACAAATCCCATCAGGCCTCTGCCTCCCCGAGTTATACTTAGAGCTGTCAGAGTATTGCAATGGCTTATGGGACTTGTAGTTCTACCACAGCTGGAGTGACAAAGTTAGCCGTATAGATGGTGAATGAGATCAGAATCTTTGGTTTTTTTATTTATTTTTTTATTTGGCCAAATAAATGTAATCTTACAGAAAAGGTGACCAAAATATGATACGATTACAGACAATATAGAAAAGTACAAATCAAGGACAGTATAGGAGTTAAAATAATTGATAAACGGGGGGAAGCATTCATTTTCCAGTATTAGGCAACAATGTTTTTAAGTCCTAGCAGTTTCAGAATTAGTGTGGGTCTGAATTAAGCAGGGCTACTGCCTGAGGGATTAAACTGCTCCTTTGCCTGGAAGTTTTTGTTACAACTGTCCAGTATCTCATTGCAGAAGGCAGAGGTTGGAAGATGGACTGACCAGTATCTCATTGCAGAAGGCAGAGGTTGGAAGATGGACTGACCAGTATCTCATTGCAGAAGGCAGAGGTTGGAAGATGGACTGACCAGTATCTCACACCAGAAGGCAGAGGTTGGAAGATGAACTGACCAGTATCTCATTGCAGAAGGCAGAGGTTGGAAGATGGGCTGACCAGTATCTCATTGCAGAAGGCAGAGGTTGGAAGATGGACTGACCAGTATCTCATTGCAGAAGGCAGAGGTTGGAAGATGGACTGACCAGTATCTCATTGCAGAAGGCAGAGGTTGGAAGATGGACTGACCAGTATCTCATTGCAGAAGGCAGAGGTTGGAAGATGGACTGCCCAGTATCTCATTGCAGAAGGCAGAGGTTGGAAGATGGACTGACCAGTATCATTGCAGAAGGCAGAGGTTGGAAGATGGAGTGACCAGTATCTCATTGCAGAAGGCAGAGGTTGGAATATGGAGTGACCAGTATCTCATTGCAGAAGGCAGAGGTTGGAAGATGGACTGACCAGTATCATTGCAGAAGGCAGAGGTTGGAAGATGGAGTGACCAGTATCATTGCAGAAGGCAGAGGTTGGAAGATGGACTGACCAGTATCATTGCAGAAGGCAGAGGTTGGAAGATGGAGTGACCAGTATCATTGCAGAAGGCAGAGGTTGGAAGATGGACTGACCAGTATCATTGCAGAAGGCAGAGGTTGGAAGATGGACTGACCAGTATCTCATTGCAGAAGGCAGAGGTTGGAAGATGGACTGACCAGTATCATTGCAGAAGGCAGAGGTTGAAAGATGGACTGACCAGTATCATTGCAGAAGGCAGAGGTTGGAAGATGGACTGACCAGTATCATTGCAGAAGGCAGAGGTTGGAAGATGGAGTGACCAGTATCATTGCAGAAGGCAGAGGTTGGAAGATGGAGTGACCAGTATCTCATTGCAGAAGGCAGAGGTTGGAAGATTGAGTGACCAGTATCATTGCAGAAGGCAGAGGTTGGAAGATGGACTGACCAGTATCATTGCAGAAGGCAGAGGTTGGAAGATGGACTGACCAGTATCTCATTGCAGAAGGCAGAGGTTGGAAGATGGAGTGACCAGTATCTCATTGCAGAAGGCAGAGGTTGGAAGATGGAGTGACCAGTATCATTGCAGAAGGCAGAGGTTGGAAGATGGACTGACCAGTATCATTGCAGAAGGCAGAGGTTGGAAGATGGACTGACCAGTATCATTGCAGAAGGCAGAGGTTGGAAGATGGAGTGACCAGTATCTCATTGCAGAAGGCAGAGGTTGGAAGATGGAGTGACCAGTATCATTGCAGAAGGCAGAGGTTGGAAGATGGACTGACCAGTATCTCATTGCAGAAGGCAGAGGTTGGAAGATGGAGTGACCAGTATCTCATTGCAGAAGGCAGAGGTTGGAATATGGAGTGACCAGTATCTCATTGCAGAAGGCAGAGGTTGGAAGATGGACTGACCAGTATCATTGCAGAAGGCAGAGGTTGGAAGATGGAGTGACCAGTATCTCATTGCAGAAGGCAGAGGTTGGAAGATGGACTGACCAGTATCATTGCAGAAGGCAGAGGTTGGAAGATGGAGTGACTAGTATCTCATTGCAGAAGGCAGAGGTTGGAAGATGGACTGACCAGTATCTCACACCAGAAGGCAGAGGTTGGAAGATGGAGTGAGCAGGATCAGAGAGGTCAGATGCAATCTTGCTCTAGTTCAGCACCTGCTAGTACACAGGTACTGCAGGGAAGGTCAACTGCAGCCAATAATTCTTTCTGCTGAGCGGAGGATGTGCTGTAGTCTCACCTTTTCTCAAATGGAGCATGAGCCAAACAAGACCATTGATGATGATTCAATGATTGCTATGAAAAACTGCACCATGCAAATAATACCAACCCATGCTGGCCCAGTTTCAAGCTGCATAAAACCTGCATTAGCTGTGCATGCCACAATGAGCATCTCATTGACAGTCTTATAGACTGTTACAATTATACTGTATTACATAAAAGAAGATCGGGCAAGGTACGCGCTCAGAACCGCACAGCGCATTACCAGCTTTAGAGGCCCAAATTACTTTGCTTTGGGAATCTTAGTATGACTAGGTGATAGGTGTGTTTGTAGCTCACAGTGCCCAAATAATAGGAGTGTTTTCACATCCTAGACCAGAGACAAGGGGCCTTATGCAACTCACTTTTTCTCCTGAGTTATCTCCTAGGAGATACATTTTCCTATTCTCTTAAAAGCAACTTTTAAGCATTTTACATTTGAAAAAGTACCTAAAATTCGGTGAAAAAAGTACTATTAAAATCATTTTGAGGATTTTTTTTTTCTTTCTGGTGGTTTAAATTGCATTTTATGGTAAGGTATGAAAATATAATCTAGGAGAAAACTCAAGAGAAAAAGTGAATTGCATATGTGCCAAGGTCTATCAAAAAAAGTGAGAAGCGGGACGCAGTCTGCTCAACCCCTTCCTCCTCACAACTAAGAAATGGTTTGTCTCTAGACTCGCTTTAAATTATTCTTGGCATTAGACGAACACAAAATCAGCTTTGACCCTCTAAAAATAGCACTTTATGCCGACAACATCCAGGAAAAGGTTAACACGGTGCAGCTCCGTGGCCAGGAATAGCTGCGGGGTTGTGATCCCGGCTTCCCGTGCAGGCGCTGTAGAGCAGAACTGGCAGCAGAGTCTCACCACGTGTTTCCACTGTTTGCAGTAAGGAAAGTTTGTTTTGGTTTCCAAACAACAAGGAGACGGCTGCCATATATGTCAAGTCACACGGTGTCTGCAATATCTCACAGGTCACGTGTGTTACTCGTCCTCCTCCCCTCACGCTGGGCACAATGGAACGCCAAGAGTCCACCGATTACAAAGTTCATTCCAGACCACTCCAGGCACGGCGCAGACACTGCAGTGTGAGCCAGACAGCAGGAAAAAACAGCAGGGTGTGGACATGCCATAGACCTGTGGGTCGCAGGTTTAGTATTTGTTTCCCATAATTTTTGCACTCTAAATCTAGGTGCGTCTTATGGACAACAAATATGGTAGTTCCCCCTAACATTGGCGTACGTTAAAAAGGGGCGCTGGGAAAAAAGGGCGCCGGGTTTTTAACGATAAGCATGGATAACGTTTAAAAATGTATTGTACTGTATTTCGTTTAAAATTAATGTTTTTTAAAGTTATAAATCATTAAATAATGTGCATTAAATCGGCAATTGTAAAAACGTTAATCTTTCGTTTAAATAGTGAAACGTATAATAACGTTTAAAAAAAAAATTACTAAGTAACCCTCCCTGTACCTACCCCTAACCCCTAGACCCCCCTGTTGATGCCTAAACCTAAGACCCCCCCTGTTGGTGCCTAAGTAACCCTCCCTGTACCTACCCCTAACCCCTAGACCCCCCTATTAGTGCCTAAACCTAAGACCCCCCTGTTGGTGCCTAAACCTAAGACCCCCCTGTTAGTGCCTAAACCTAAGACCCCCCTGTTGGTGCCTAAACCTAAGACCCCCCTGTTGGTGCCTAAACCTAAGACCCCCTGTTGGTGCCTAAACCTAAGACCCCCCTTTTGGTGCCTAAACCTAAGACCCCCTGTTGGTGCCTAAACCTAAGACCCCCCTGTTGGTGCCTAAACCTAAGACCCCCCTGTTGGTGCCTAAACCTAAGACCCCCCTGTTGGTTTTTTCGTTTAAAAATAATGGGAAAAAAAAAATTAAAAAAAAAAAAAAAAGTACTGTTTTTCGTTTAAAAATAATGTTTAGAAAAAAATATTGTACTGTTTTTCGTTTAAAAATAATATTTAAAAATGTATAAATCATTAAATAATGTGTAATCATGAGAAACAGTAATAAAACATTAAGTCTCCGGGCGCCGCTTTTAAAACGTTAGTTTTCTCCGGCGCCCTTTTTTCCTATCGGGCGCCCATTAAACGATATTTATTATAGGAGTGAATGGCGGCGCCCGATTTGTCCACTAGCCTCAGGCGCCCAAATTTACTGTTTCCGGCTAGCAATGCAGAAAATGTAACTATATCAATTCTTACATAAGGTAAAATAATTTGTAATAGTGATCATAAAATGACCTTGACAAATCTCTGGATGCTTTTATAGTAACACACACACACACACTTTTTTTTCCCCATAATTTTCTGAAGAATGCCCTTCTATTTTAACACACAGCCAATTATGATTTTCTAGTATTTAATAAAGATGAAACTATACTTCCCTAAGAATAGCATTGGCATTCTAAGCACAGCATGCACCAGAAATCGAATTGCGCTGCACATATAGTTGGCTCTCTGGTATTCTCAGAAGTGGCCACTAACTGTCCAATTTCTAGCGAAAAATCGTTTGAGTGATCTGAAATTCTGATCGGATTGGTTGTAAATAATCTCCATTGATTAGAACAATCGATTACAAACGTCCGATTGGATTTTTGTCAAATCAAAATTTGGATTTTCTTGTTGGTTGTGATAGATAGGAAGCAAAGATTGGTTCGTTGATGGTGTAGTGAACGATTTTTCTGCCGATCAGAATTTCTGATAGCTCGAACGATTTTTTGCTAGAAATTTGACCATTAGTGGTCACCTTACGGCTTCTCACAGAGTGCATGAGGATATGTGGTTGTTTATGGTGAGTAGAGGGGGGGACCAGAGCCAGGCAGGATACAAAGAGCAATGGTCTGGGGCTGACAGGATAAAGAACTTCGATTCTCTTCAGAAAGCGGACAAGCTATGTGTAAGCTTGACATACATAATCCAATAATTTCCCATTCCGGCACCCAACCAGAGAGGGAGTAGTGATTGTAGTAAACCTGATTGAAAATGGAACACTATCTGTCAATTGATTGTCCCACCAGGAAAATGCACCTAATGCCCAATAACTCTCTCAACTGATAAACTTTCCTAAATCAATTGGATGCTTTTCAATCAGCCTTGTGTAGACCAATAAGTCACTGGCAGATGCAATCATAGTGATGTCATCTGCCATAAAACCAATCCTGTGAATGGCAAAGATTAGGAGTAGGATTCTTGCCTGGTGCAAGCATGTGTACCTATCGCCTATTGTCTACATGAGTCTCAAGAATGTCTGCAATAAAAAAAAACTGCTCAAACCAAACAAAACATTTTTTGCAGCCCAGGAGAGATTTCCCCCCCCCCCCCCCCCTCTCCTTCTCAAAGCAAACCTGAAGCGGAACCCCCCATCACCCCCCCCCCCCCAAAAAAAAAACGTATGATGTAATGAACTGTGTGTAATGTGCAGTAAAGGAGAAGGAGTAAAGTATTAGTAGCCAACAGGGCCGGGCCGAGGCAGAGGCGAGAGAGGCTCCAGCCTCAGGGCGCAGTGTAGGAGGTGGGCGCACAACTCACTCAGCTATCATTCCCCTATTGTGTTTAAAGCGGAGAGAAATATGAAAAGGGGATACATGGAAGTGACTGCAAGCCAGATAACTAGAGATGAAGGTTTTGGGGGCCCTGGGGCACCTCTTAGTCTAATAGCAATCAGTGTGTGACAGCTGGGAGGGATGGAGGGGCGCACTTTAGTGTCTCAGCCTTGGGTGCTGGAGGACCTTGTCCCGGCTCTGGTAGCCAAGAAAAGAGTCCCATATTTTTATTTTCAGTTATATAGCTTTTTTTAAAGTGAACCTCCGGACTAAAAATCGACTCAGCAGCACTGAAAAGGCTTGGTGTTTCTTTAACAGTTTCACAGCATCAGAACTTTGTTTCTCTTATACAAGCCTCATTTTTAGCTGCACAGAAGAAAACTGCCCGGGCTTTTTTCCCCTGATGCTGTGCAAAGCATGATGGGATTTCTGATGTTGTTGTTCTCGTTCTGCTGTTTTGGTGCAAATTTTTTTTTTTTTTTACATTTTGAGTTTGACATTTGAAGCCTAGCGTGTGCAGCTGGGAGGGGTAATCAGGACACAGGACAGTTGGAACTATGTCTCCTGCTCCCTGTCACCTCCTGTCAACCAAAAAGTATCACAAACATTTGCCTGTTCTTTTAAAACAGGGTGGGTAAGAGATTATATTACCTATCTATTCTAATTAACATAACTAATGTAACTTGATGGCAGTATGTTTGTTTAGGCTGAAGTTCCCCTTTAAATAACACTGCATCATTCTGTCACAGTTGCAGTTTTAAAACCACGCTCAGTCTTTTAACTACTTAACGACCGCCCCATGCCAATGGGCGTGGCCGCAGCGGCAGCCCCAGGACCACCTAACGCCAATTGGCGTCAAGTCCTGGGGCTCTAATTTGCATGCGATCGCGCGCATCTCATACATGGGAGGCGGAGCTCCGCCCCCTCTTCAGTTTCCGTTTTGTCGCTCAGGAGACTGTTAGACGCTGAGATCGCCGCACAGCGCAGCGATCAGCAGATCGCTGTGATAGGCTGGCTGAGGGAGGGAGGCTGGCTGGGGGAGGCAGCGGAAAGGTTTTTTTTTTTAAAAGCGAACATAAATATTTATAAAAAAAATACATAAACAAACAACTGGGGGACGATCAGACCCCACCAACAGAGAGCTCTGTTGGGGAAGGGGGGAGGGGGGGGGAATCACTCGTGTTCTGTGTTGTGCGGCCCTGCAGCTGTGCCTTAAAGCTGAAGTGGCCATTTTAGCTAAAATGTGCCTGGTCTTAAGGGGGGTTTACCACTGTGGTCCTCAAGTGGTAAAACATTAAAACAAAGTTGAAATAACCACTATTTAAACTTTCCTGCAGTAAAACCTTATCTCAAGCTGTCTCTCGCCATCTCTAGGCTGTTTAAGTGCTTCAGAACACAGGACTCTTTTCGGCTGAGTGGGTCAATAGCTCAGAGAAGCTCTTTTGCAAAGATAAGAATTTTTTTTTAATTCTTCCTGTACTGGAAAACAATATGCGACTTGTCTTTGCTACTATTGTTCTATTTCTTAGCTGTACTACACATACCATTCATTATCTCATAAGTTTATTTTCGCTTCAGCTTTGCTTTAACGCCAGTGGAATTACACGTTAAACCTTTGAATTCCCCATTTGCAGCGGGGCAGAGATGGATTGCGGAACGCTTATTCTAGGTTACTTGAAGCGGTAAATGGAGTAGGTGGCGTGCGTCTTGGCTCATCATGGTGGAATGATGTTCATCAGTCACAGGCCTCAGCTCCAGCCTGTGGCGCTCATTCTGATAGAGACAAAGAGATCTGTAATTGCAGAGGTCACTGCAATTGCCCCTCGCCACCCTCCCCCCAATTGGCCCTCCTTAGCAGCGTCCTCTGTCACGCTCTTTATACAGTGGATGGATGGCTTCTTGTCACCTTCCTGGTCAGGGCTGACACCATGAACAGAGTGCGTCATGGCCAGCGTTATCTCTACATCGCTCAGTGCACAAAGGCTGCTTTTAAGATGCTATCTAACAACTGCACAGAAATGGCGGGAATCAATTAGATGCCAGGGATGCAGAGTAATGACTCACACTAAAGCGGAGCTCAGACTGGCGGTTGTGAGGATGGTAAACGGCGGGCATTTACCTCCCCTTATAACCTCCCGCTGCTGTCAGTCCAGGTGGCGGCCTGCTTCTGTTAGGGGTCTTCAGCCTGCTCATAGTACGGCTATCGCTGGCTGCTTCCACGAGTCACTTGTAAAAACCACTGCAAATTCCGCAGTATAGACAACATACTATCCTCCACCTCAGACTCTGCATGCAGAAGGTTTTCTAGCCCAGCCCGTAACCCCACCACCCTCCTACCGCCCACCGATGGACAAGTCAAGCAGTGTTAGATTACTCTATACTTAGTGCGTTTATGCGGATGGAAAATTGACTGCAGATTTTTGCCCTCAAAAAAATTCCCATGTGAACACGTAAGGCTGGCCCTACACTAAGGGCAGCCAAACATCTAGCGATTTTGATTCAATCGACTGTAAAGGATTTCCTTTATTCCCTGAGCTCAGAACTTCCTCTCTGCTCTAAAAGATAAGCAACAGCATAATAACCTTTAAAGAAACATTTTTGTTACTTCCTGCTTTTATGGAAGTAGGGATAGGGTTAACATCCTGTGTTTACAAATTAGCTGCTCTGCTGAGGAGATCACACAGCTGAGAGATCAGATTACCATGATGCTTAGTCACAGATGAGGGGGAATCAGACAGGCTAAACGCTTTATATGCATACAGGGTGCATTGCTTTTTGTTTTCCTTCTGTCCTGAGCAAGCGTTCAGGTCCACTTTAAACCTAAGAAACGTCAATGGCGTTTACCGTGTCACAACTGTCAATAAGTGTAATCTAGACAGATGAGTGCTGGGCGGTCTGAAAAGACCTGGGCCTACTCAGTTGTCATTATAGCCCCCTTTACCATTATTCCAGTGATAAGATGAAATGGAGACAATCAGGACTTTTCCAATCAAATGAGTGTTTGATCACTGATTTCAATCTCATTGCGGATGTCACCTTGGCAGAACGTAATCGAGATAAATGCTGCAATCCGCATTAGGCAGAGGCAGAGTGAAAAGGCAAGGATGATTCCGTGTAGTATAGCTATGCAAAGAGGTCTAAAGCAATCAGACTACCATATAAAACTTGCACTGGAATGGGACTGGTTATCGATAGCAGAACAGACACATTCTTACTAGTAAAGAAAACCACCTCTGGCCGTTTTCCCCTCTTTAGCTTAGCATTTCTGTCAGGGAAATCTGTTCTTGCTTTCTGTTGTCAGTATGAATATGGAAGAAAAAGAAAATATTCTACAGGGACACAGACAGCAATAACAACCTCTAATATTCTAGCATATTAACATTCTAAAATGGCCATCACTCAATATTTCACTTCACTTCCTGTTTTTGGTGATCTGGTCAGTGGAACAGAAAGCGAGAAACATTTCAACAAGAACTAAGACAGCAGTAACAAGCTGGTGGAACCTCTAATCCCTTCCTATTTTATCCAAAATGTGAAAAAGAAGTAAAAAAGGTTTGGTCAGAGTTCACTTTAAAGGGAACCTAAACTGAGGATATGGATTTTTCCTTTTAAAATAATACCAGTTGCCTGACTCTCCTGCTGATCCTGTGTCTCTAATAATTTTAGCCACAGCCCCTCAACAAGTATGCAGAACAGGTGCTCTGACTGAAGTCAGACTGGATTAGTTGCATGCTTGTTTCAGGTGTGTGATTCAGCCACTACTGCAGCCAAAGAGATCAGCAGGACTGCCAAGCAACTGGTATTGTTTAAAAGGAAACATCCACATCCCTCCGAGTTAAGGCTCCCTTTAATGACAGGCAGAAAATTTCAGCTATCACTTCAGGTGCCCTTTAAGTGCTACGGTATACGGCATATGGAGGCTGTTATATTTATTTCTTTTATTAACAAACCCAGTTGCCTGGCAGTCCTGCTAATCTCTTTAGGTGGCCTGACATCTGTAGATTTGGTGGCCGATCGACCATTCGATTCTTTATTATTGAATCAGATGAAAATTGTTGCCGCCAAAAGCATGCATGATCGACAAGGCAACCAATTTCGGCCAAAATTGGTGGCATATATTGATCGATCAATGCTCGATCGGCTGGGTGGTGGTAACGGCATGCGATAATCGCAAAGAACGAATGAGAATGAAACCCCCAGCCGCTGCGCCACCTGCGGTACATGTATCACCACCTGTCCGGGGTCCGCACTCACCTTCCAGATTTGCACCCCACGTGGTTGCCAGGGCATTGCACATGGGGCACTTTGGGTGAAAACGGGGAAGAGGGTTCTGGATACAATACAAGTACATTGGGGGGGGGGGGGGGGCAGTGGCCGGGGATAACAAGGCGTCATTTCATGCTGCAATCAATTGGGAATAGGCCTGCGGTTTATGGCAGCCAACAGATCTCTTTCCGATCAGAGCAGCGGCAGGGCTGCAGTGGCTGTACTCACTGCCTCAGCGGACTTTGGTCTAGAGTGTGTTCAGGCCTCAATTATCACTTTCATTCACCAATCGTACGGCTGTGTCGATCTTCATATGTACGTTACAGAAGCAGGTAAAGGTTTGATAAAATATTTGTGATGCAAAACGCTCATCTTGAGGATATTATTGTTTCCTTCCTCAGGAAGAGGAGTCGCCCTCCAAGTCAACTGAATGAACAATCTGTGAGGCGCGGAGGGCAAATCTCTGTATTAAAGGGCAGGTACATTTTTTTCTGGGTTAGAACAACTTTGCAGTCACCTTCCTCTGAACCCGGCCTCAATTCACAGGCAACCTCCGCTTGCGAGCGATTGGGGCTAGCCGTCTAATCCGGCGAGATCAGACTTTTTATTAAACGATAATTCATTTTTAATTGCAGGCATCACAGAGGGCCGCCGAGTCACAGAGACGGAACTCGCCGGCGCACCTTCCGCCCTCCCCTCCCTCGACTTCCAAACTTCTGCTCGCCGCGCTTGGGAGATAACGTCTGCGCGAGAAACGCCGGCCGTGTAATTAAGATGAAGAGTTTGACACGCAGGTTCATTTGTTTATCGGCCGTCTTATGGCGGCGTCTCCCTCCTGCTCATTATAATCTATTCACAGGAAGCGACGTGGTGCTAGCAGGAATAAATACAGCACCACTAAGCATCCAGCTTTAGCCCCGGACATTCCACTTGCAGACAGGTCACCATGTGTACTGCTAGGTCCCCTGGGAAGGAGGATTATCCTAAATGGTGCCATAGGGAACCAGTCACACATGGGCACTTGTAATAACCCTAAACTCCACTCCAGAGCTGACCTTTCAGGGAAGTCTTCCAGCCTGGAAGTGCTTTGTGCCCTGGTATTTAAAGCCAAACTAAACTTTAAACTGAGCATGGTAAACTCTGAGAGAAACCATATTGATGTGTGTACACGATAAGGGCCGGTTCACACTTGCTTAAAGAGAGTCTGAAGCGAGAATAAATCTCGCTTCAGACCTCATAAATAGCAGGGGCATGTGTGCCCCTGCTAAACCGCCGCTATCCCGCGGCTTAACGGGGGTCCCTTCACCCCCAAATCCCCTCTGTACAGCCGGGGAGCGCTTCCTGGTTGGGGCAGGGCTAACCGCCGCAGCCCTGCCCCACGCGCGTCTGTCAGCGCGTATCTCCGCCCCTCTTAGTCTTCCTTCACTGAGAGGGGCGGGGGAGAGGCGGCGATGCGCCGCTGATAGACACGACTGGAGGCAGGGCTGCAGTCGTTAGCCCTGCCTCCAGGAGCGACCAAGTCTGCGACCAAATGTTGCAGTGGGGGGTTTGGGGGTGAAGGGACCCCCGTTTAACGGCGCGATAGCGGCGGTTTAGCAGGGGCACACGTGCCCCTGCTAACTTTGAGCTCTGAAGCGAGATTTATTCTCGCTTCAGAGTCTCTTTGAAAAAACGTACCCGTTTGGGACTTTTTAAAGCTCCGCTTAAAGAAACACTGAAGTGGAAAAAAAATATGATATAATGAATTGGTTGTGTAGTACGCATAATTACTAGAACATTAGTAGCAAAGAAAATATTCTCATTTTTATTTTCAGTTATATAGTGTTTTTTTATAACATTGCATCATTTTCTAATATTTGCAGTTTACACACTACTCAGCCTTCTACATGATTTAAAAATGATTTTACAGAGCAGGCCAGTGAACTTTTGACCTGTCCTTTGCAGAGAAAAAGAATATACAATGATTGTCTTCTGAAGCTCGTTATCTCAACTGTCAGAGCTCTCTGCCACTTTGAAAGTCTTGGAGCTCAATGGCTCTTTTGCAACTGGAGTTTCTTAACTCTTCCTGTACTGTAAACAATATTAGACTTCTGTCTCTGCTCCTAATGTTTTATTTCTTAGCTGTACTACATATACAAATCATTATATCATAATTTTTTTTTCCGCTTCAGTATCTCTTTAAGCGCAGGAAGCAGATCCTACGTTAAAAATAGGATCCGCTTCCACTTAAAAAACACAGATCCTTTTGCTACGGAATGCGAGACAGAACGCAGAGTCTCAACTTGGCACATTTTTCCAGACCGGACGGGAAAATGTGTCCAATAAAAGTCTATGAGAATAGATGCTGTCCGTTCTCACTAGGCTAGTTGACGCATCCGCATTGCTGTTTTGATCACAGCCGTGACGTAATACGTGTCCTGCAGCCACTCAGTCCCTTCTAATAAGTCCTGTGGCCGATATTAGCATCTGGATCTTCAATGGGCCGCAAAATAAACCAATGCTCAGCAACAGGAAGAATTCTCATTGGTTCATGTTGGACCAGTGAAAATTCTTCCTGTTTCTAAGGAGAATTGGCCTGATGCAGCCTATGGAGAGCCCCATGCTTCTGCTGGCCTCCAGCTGTTTAGAAGGGACCGAGCTGCGGCAGGACAGGGGAGCGGCAATGCATACATGATAGACGCAGGGGCGGATGGGCGGACGCAGAATGGATGGGGTGCGGAACGGACTGGTTTTTGTTCAGGTGTTCATTAACATTTGTACAGTAGACACTGTTAAAATGATATTCCTACACTAGCTTGTGTTGCGGCAATAATGCACAGACACCTGCATGCTTTTTTTGGTGGGAAAGAGCTCACAGCGAGATTTCATTTCACTTCCTGATATCTGTGACCCTGCTGCTATGTCTGACTATGCGGAGAAATCTTTCCAACCAGAATTTCCACAGAAATAATAATTTGGCAAGGGCTCTTACACTTCCTCCCTCAGCATCCAAAACTATATTAAAAAGTTTAAAGTTTCACTTTGTGGTCACCACAACTGCCTCTGTGTGAGCGTTTCTGCACTGCTGTATTTAGTAATGTTCCTTTTCCTGTCAGGATGCAGGTGCACATGTGGGTTGTGTTTCCCCAGCAGTACAGTATAAGCTGCATTGGGAGCACAGGTGGGCTGGACTGAGGCCAGCTTGCCTGAGAAGAGAGTTGGATGCTGGGTCTCTGGTCCTCCTCATCCCTCCAGTCTGCAGGCCGCTGGATCCTTACTGCTGCTGCTGCTGCTGGCACGTACAGTCATCTGCGGCCGCTGGAAGAGGCTGTCAGGAGGACGGGCGGAATAATGGCAGAGAATGGAGGCAGGAAATATTTGTGCGGATTGGTTCTGGACACATCATTAATCACTGCTGAATTGCAGCCTCTTCTCGCCGCAGTTCAGAAGGTCTCCTCCTTGTAACGCATAGATAACAGGCAGCGCCGGGCTGCTGCAGGGACTGTGAGTGGCGAGAGGCAGTTTTCAGAGCACTAACATGAAAACATACGCCTGTAGAAAGCCAGAAAGCACGGCTCACTATTTCTAATGAAACAAAAGATACAGAGCATCACTTGTTGTTATTGAATACCGTACAAGCTAAAGCTAACCTGTCACAGGTCTGAGCAATAGAAACCGAGCACATGATGTGTCTGTGTATGTATGTACGTGGGTGCACACATTTTATCCTTAAAGCAAACATGAACTGCAACAAATATGCTATAATGAACTGTATGTGTAGTACTGATGATGAATACAACATTAGTAGCAAAGAAAAGAGTCTCATTTATATTTTCAGTTATATAGCTTTTGTTGTAACATTGCATCATTCTGTCATATTTGCAGTTTAGAAACCACACTCTGTCTTTTAAGGTATAAAACATGGCAGAAATAATGACCTTATGCACTTTCCTGCAGTAAACCCTTAACTCAAGCTGGCTGTCTCACTTTTTTATGGCTGTGTAAGTGCTTCAGAAAACAGGACTGTATTCGGCCCAGTGGATCGAGGAGTTCAGAGAAGCTCTTTTGCATAGATAACTGAAGTTTTTTTTTAACGCTTCCTTTACTGGAAAACAACATGAGATTTGTTTTGCCACTAATGCTCCATTTCTTAGCTGTACTACACATACAATTCATGATCTCATAAGTTTATTTTCACTTCAGGTTTGCTTTCAACATATTTTTCAAGAAAGCGTGTGTGTGTTTTTGTATATATGTAGGCAGATAGAGGTTGCTAAACACAAAGGAGGGTGTGGGGTAGCTTCTGAGTACAGACAAGTGTCTTATCAGTCAAATCATCATGTGTGATCATTACAGCCAAACATATCAGGCAGGGATCATGTATTTGGTTTTACCAAACACAATGTATTGTCCTATGGAGAGGGAGGGGCATGTACTGTCCAATGAAAAGGGAAGGAGGAGCAGCACTCACTGTCCTATAGCAAAGGTCATGTACTGTCCTATGGAGAGAGGAAAGGCATGTAAAGTCTTGTGAGGAGGAAAGAAATGTTGTTGGGGTGTGTGGCACATATTGACCTATGTGTAGGGGGGATTACATGTACTGTCCAATAACGAGTGGAGGGGGAGGAAATGCCTAGAAACAAAGTGTTAATCTGACAATATGTGGCCAGGTTGCTTGCTTACTGCCTGCATTAAGGCAGGAAGAACAGGGAAGCCTGTACAGACAAAGCTTGAATAATGTTTAGACTGTCAAAAGTTTGATATCTGTATTTACCTCAGTTCTGTCCCCAATGTTTACTTGCTGCAATATCAATACACACAATGTTACAGAGACAGTTTGTGGTGATTCCCGAGTGTTTACAGACATAAGGGACTAATATTTCCATCTTAATGAATGTTAGGCGGTTATTTTTGCAGTATCGGTGGGTGACTGAGCAGTGAGCTTCTGCTGGGTCCTGCATTGCGCCTCCTATCTGAGCTGGAGAAGGTGAAGGGACATGGTAGAGGCAAGGGCAGCTATGTGTCCCCTGTACTAACCTTCCTCTTCACAGAACTGTCAGTCACCATATATCTAACCAATAACCCCGGGACACAGCTGACCTATATACTGTGCACTGGGGAGAAGCATGAGGACGCCGCAGCAGGAGGAGAAGGAGGAGGGGAACGCTTGTATGTGAAAGGCTGGAAGCCAGTGGCTACAAGACCTACATACATTATTCTATAGATGTTCTCACATATAAATCTAAGTTTAGTTTTGCTTCTAAACTGTACATATGTCCTCCAGGTCTGTGTAGTCTGGAGATTACAATACCCAGGTCTTACATTGAGGGGTCATATATTTAACGTACCGACACTGACATGCCAGACAAGGGGGCACACGTTGTGTATATAGAGGCTGGGTTATATTTGGATCCCGAGAAAAGACCAGAAATTCAGGGCATATCAGATCCAGCTCAAAGTTTTCAACCAGTACTAGTTGGGGCCTATGCCGGGGAAACTGACTACGCTGTACAGTCGGGTATACCAATCTGCATGTAAGTGCATACTGTTTGTATTGTCTCAGACACCCTTCAAGAATAATAAGCAGTCTGACGATCGCCGTACCACCGCCCCCGAACAAGACATCACAGGACAACGCGGCTTCCCGGCCGCCCCAACGCTGCCTGCCGTCCGTGAAAACCGGCCCTTACCTGCCTGACCTTCTGCCCACCTAATCTCTTCACCACTGTATAAGCATTATTTCTCTATCTGTGATCTGCCTATCAGCCTGAGCAGTGCTTTTTCTTGACCATGCCTAGATCAGACATGTAGATAGCTGAGCTCAGATATGGGACTCAGATTCACAGATAGGCAAGTAAAGCATGGTGATGCACTGACTGGAAATTTGCAGAACAGGGGGAGATTCACGGGAATCTGGCTGTTATTACGGCACTCCCTCTCCCCTTCCTGCAATGTACGTCCACCTGAGTTGCAGCACTGCTACAATTCATTACACTAAATAAAGGGGCCCATACACTCGATTTTCTGGCCGACCGATCGATCCCGATCAATCGATAGATCGATTGGTTGCAAATCGGTTGGCCAATCGACCGATTGATGGCCGATTTCAATCGATTTCGATGGATTTCCATCGAACTGGCAGGGTGGAAAATTTAGGTCGATCTGATGAGATTGCTTATCAGTTTGCATTGGCCTTCATGGAAATCTGATGGCAAAAAAATACCATCAGATCGAATTTCAATTGGAATTCTATCCTGGTAAAAAAATGTTCTAAAAACGCATCAGATAGATCATCAGATGCATTTCTTATATATCTGCTGCCAATCTGACGAGTGTATGGGCACCTTAAGGCAGGACTGCATCTGCCGCACTGCAATGTGTTCCAGCAAAGCACAGACACACACACAAGGAATGGCCACATTATTGTGTCTTGCAATAGAAAAGTGTTTCCTAATCTGAAATTGAAAACAAAAGTTTGCTTTCTTAAAACACAAACATTTAGTAAGGGGGCGTTTAGGGCCATTGTAGCCCCTTACACATTCTAGTGAGTTCTGGGTCACCATGAGCCTGCTGGTTAGTCTAATCTGAAATATGAGACAATGTTTTATTTTATTTCTGTGCCCTACCTAGTGTTCTAGATATCTAGAGCACAAATAAGCTCCACTTTATAGTCCCAATAAAGGACCCGTGCAAGAACCTGAGCGATCCATCTTTCTGCCATGCTCTAAACAATATAATATATTATCTCTCTCTCTCTCTCTATAATATATATATATATATATATATATATATATATATATATATATATATATATATATATATATATATATATTCACATATATACATATACATACATATACATATATATATAGATATATAACTAAAGGTTTTTAAAATCCATATTGAAGTACGGTGAAAATCCATGGTGTAAATCTGATTACCCACCACAAGACTGTGGAAGATGGATGAGGGGAATAAGCGGTTGTTCCCCGATCCATCTTCCACAATCCGGTAATACCGGAACAAGCGGCGTGGAGAACGTGACTTTGAATGATTGCGGTCATTTGCGCAGGGGTCAGTGGGCATCAGAACGTCCGTCCACAACGGGATCCGTCATGACGGGGGTTCAAAACTAACAATTATCGCGTGTAATCATTGAACATTGTGTAACAAAGTTTCGTTAAATGATGTTATGATATCACGCAATTGATTGTTCATCGTTAACAGTTTGAAGTGAAAACCTTGTGGTGGGTAGAAGCCTTAGACCCCGTTTACACTTAATCAGTTGGTATGCACTGGTATGCAATTTTTCCATAGCAGTGCATTGGGAAGAAGATTTCAGTTAAAACGTGTGTAAAGTGTGAAAGGTGTCATAGGAAAACATGGGCATTACTTTGAAAATCAGTTTTCTTTCAGTTATAACAGAGAAACTGATTAAAGAGACACTGAAGCGAAAAAAAATTATGATATTATGATTTGTATGTGTAGTACAGCTAAGAAATAAAACATTAAGATCAGATAGATCAGTCTAATTGTTTCCAGTACAGGAAAAGTTAAGAAACTCCAGTTGTTATCTTTATGTAATAAAGCCATTAAGCTCTAGGACTTTGAGGGCTCGTTCCCACTATCGCGAATCCGCATGCGTCCAACGCATGCGGATTCGCACATGTAATGTGAGTGGATGGGGCTGTTTCCACTCCTGCGGTGGCGTTGTGCGTTTTTTGTTGCGGAGAAAAAACGCACAAAAGAGGCAACGATTTCGCCTGCGTCGGGAATCCGTGCGAATCGCCGCTAATGTATTTAATAGTAAAAACGCATGCGTTTTTTACATGCGTTTTTACCCGCGATTCGCGTGCGATTTCGCACCTTTTCCAATGTTATTTTGCCCTGGCAGTGTCATGGTTAATTTCGCATGGCACCCTGCCATGCGAAATCGCACGCGAAATCGCGGGTAAAAACGCATGCAGAAACGCATCCGCATGCGTTTTTACAAGCGTCGGAATGCCGGCGAATCGCGTCGCAACAGTGGAAACAAGCCCTCAAAGTGGTGGAGAGGGATGTCTTCTGACTTTTATTATCTCAACTGTTTTCTTTTTCTCTGCCAGAGGAGAGGTCATTAGTTCACAGACCGCTCTGAAAGAATCATTTTGAATGCTGAGTGTTGTGTAATCTGCACATATTAGTGAATGATGCAATGTTAGAAAAAAACACTATATACCTGAAAATAAAAATATGAGAATATTTTCTTTGCTGCTAATCTTCTAGTAATTGTTCATACTACACAACCAATTCATTATATCATATTTTTTTTTTTTCGCTTCAGTGTCTCTTTAAGTGTAAAAGGGGCCTAAAGGTTTTCTCTAAAGAAGAGACTGGGCGCTGTACTGATGTCGTCATCATGTGATGTGTGTGAGGATAAAGAAAATGTCAGGCTTGACTTTTGACCAACGCTCATTTGATCATTTTGAAGCTGTACATGAAAACGTGTGTGAAGTTCATAAGCAAAGGTGACACAAGTTTGGAACAGAACCACCAACACGGGTAGCAATGTAGAAAACTACCTACACTGGTTGCACTACGAGAAGCAACTGAAATATCATGCAGAGCAATCCCTGTGGACAGTCTAGTCAGGGTTCCTCAGGCAGCAGTCCACCAAAATCAAGTGTCTGGATGCTAATTGTGAGCACCTAATGTGATTACATCATTTAAACATGACTTATCAGCTACTCCTTCATGGTAATGTAAATCTAGTAACAACATTTCTATGCATATATTTTTCATTCTGAAGTGTCTGTATACATTTCTTGGTATATATATATACACACACACACAAGCTTTTACGGGCCTTGTTAAAGCGGACCTGAACTCAGAACTTCCTCTCTGCTCTAAAAGATGACCAACAGCATAATACTTTCTTTGTTACAGCTGATACAAATCCTGCAATAAATCTGCAGTGTGTCTACTTCCTGCTTTCATGGAAGCAGATGTAGGATTAACATCTTGTATTACTAATTAGCTGCTCTGCCAAGCCAGCCAGCTGACACAGCAAAGAGATCAAATTAAACTTGGGATTAGTCACAGATGATGGGGAATTAGACAGGCTAAACCAGGCATGGGCAAACTTGGCCCTTTAGCTGTTGAGGAACTACAAGTCCCACAATGCATTGCAGGAGTCTGACAGCCACAGTCATAACTCATAAAGGCAAATGCATTGTGGGATTTGTAGTTCCTTAACAGCTGGAGGGCCAAGTTTGCCTATGCCTGGGCTATACTTTCTAAATGCATACAAAGTCATGTCTCTAGGTTTTCCTTCTGGCCTCTACAAGAGCTCAGGTCCACTTTAATACAGCCCTAACGGTTCTTTGTTGTTTCTTGAACCAATGGGAAGAACTTTCCATAATTAATATTTTATAGGGTTTTTTTTATTTTTTTAGCATTATATCAGAAATATTTGTAAAAATAAGGAAATATTTGTAAAAATAAGGAAAAAGCGTTACTCTCCTCCCCTTTACAAGGGAAAGGGAGTAGTGACCTACACTGGAGCCAACCGGAAATATTCCCACTACTGGCAACAGCTGACCGTCTCTCGGTATCCCGGTATCACATGGCATGCAGGACAGTGAGCACACAAAACTGCAATGGAAGGAATGTTACACTGTATCAAACATTTCTCTGGCATTCTCACCTCTGACATCTTCACCCGCCCCTCCTGGAAGGAGCAGTCTGCAGCATTGTGAGTGCACACGTGTCGGTACTTGCACCAGTGGCAGGGGTAGGATCCGTTCACACAGGACAGACAGCTGCAGGAACAAACATGGACTAGATGAGTGACAGGTCAGGAACTCGCTAGGACATTTCATAGTGTACCTCTTTTACTAATATCACCTGTTACTTACATACCTACAGATTTACAGACAGGTGTATTTATTTCTAAGCAAAGCATGTCTAATTTAAAGAGCAACTTGCTTATTTTTTTTTACAATATACATGTATAAATTATTTATCCAGCGTTTGCCCATTGTAAAATCTTTCCTTACCCAAATTTATGTTCTGACATTTACCACAGGTGGACACACGTTTAGTCCTGCCAGGTGATCTCTGCAGAATGCTTGCTTACTGAGAGTTCAACGCCCAGAGGGAGATATTGCTTGCTTGGCAGTTGGAAACAGAAATTATTTCCCACAATGCAATGAAGTTCACAGACTGCAAACTGTCAAGGCCATGGTCATGACATCACACTGTGGGAGGGATTTCAGCACAATATCAGCCACACAGACCGCCCAGATGATCTATTACAGAAAAGGTAAAGATTTCTTGTGGGAAAGGTGGTATTGGCTACTGATTGGGATGGGAAAGTTCAATTCTGGTTTGAAGTTCCTCTTTAAATTTTGAATATCGTGGAAATTGTTAAAAACGTTTTTGCTGTCTGTGTCCCCATTGGAGAAATCTTCTCTCACCTCCCGTCTTCAGGACCTCTATGGAACTTTGTGGCTCTAATAAGAAAACTGGTAATCTAGGGGTCAAAAAATCCCAGTCTACAATATAGATTGGTTCACCATCGATCAGCAGGGTTAGTGACTGGCACAGGAACCCCCTACACTCTATTCCAGCTGTTACTTCACTGCAAAACGTTGCAGGTCCACCCAGTTGCATGCAGAGTAGTAATGGCTGTTAGATACCCTCTCAGGTGGAAGAAACCAAGTGCAGGGGGAGATCCCTCTCCCTATTAATAGCCCTACGTCCAATAAGGAGCTAACAGATATGGAAAAGTGTACATTTATGAACATTTATTTAGAATTTAATTTGCTTACTATTACCTATAGTAGTCACAGAATATCAAACTTTTCGCTATAGTGGTGTTTAATAAATACACTCATTTGTGCAGGCACTAAAAACACAAACAAGAAAATAATAAACCTAATAAAATTCACCTTTTACTTATTGCTATTATTTTTAATAAAATGTAGCCAATTTAATTGACAAAATAAGAACAAAAGAAAAAAAAAGTAGCCTAGGTAAGTTTAGTTGTGGAGCTGTTTATCCCGCTGGGGCGTTGGGATGCAGAGTGGATGTTCCGCTCGATGGCAATCTGGGTAGAATTGATCTGCTTGTACGGATACTGGCCAGCGGAGTGGGAAAATCCAATTAAAATGCCAGTCATTCACCTCTACGGAAACCTGAACAGCTTATCTTGCTGCACGCTCCAGGCGCCAGCCGCCATGCAGGAGGAATTTTGGTGTGTGCTGCTTCTGATGCGACACCCCAATACAGGGCTGATACAGTGAGGGCCATGTAGTGTCAAATTGCTGTTTAGCCAAGAGAACCTGTTCCCCGTAAGACTCGTCAGGCATTTTTGTAGGATGAATTTTGCCAAAAGAACAACCTGTCAGGCCAGTGTCTTGTGGTTTTCTGGGCTGAGGAAAAGGTTCACATAATGAAACCTGTATTATGTACATGAGCAACAGGTTCTCTTACTTAATGGACTAGTGTACCAATAATTGTACCACAAATATACTAATATCCAGGGCAAGGTTCTCCAAGATCAGAGGAAGAGATCCCAAAGTGCCGCCTCCAAGCTGTGCCATCCCCAGTATAGGTAGCCAGATGTGCCCTAGTATTAGGTAACTCCCTCCTCTCCCCCCCCCCCCCACAGTATAGTTAAATGTGCTCCCAGTATTAAATAGCTCCCGCCCCTGTATAGATAGCCAGATGTGCTCCAAGTATTAGGTAGCCCCCTCCACCCAGTGTAATCAAATGTGCCCCCAGTATTTGGTATTCCCCTTCCTAGTATAGATAGCCAGATGTGCCCCAAGTATTAGGTAGCCCCCTCAGTATAGATAGCCAGATGTGCCCCAAGTATTAGGTAGCCCCCTCCTCAGTATAGATAGCCAGATGTGCCCCAAGTATTAGGTAGCCCCCTCCTCCGTATAGATATCCAGATGTGCCCCCAGTATTAGGTAGCCCCCTCCTCAGTATAGATATCCAGATGTGCCCCCAGTATTAGGTAGCCCCCTCCTCAGTATAGATATCCAGATGTGCCTCCAGTATTAGGTAGCCCCCTCCTCAGTATAGATATCCAGATGTGCCCCCAGTATTAGGTAGCCCCCTCCCCAGTATAGATAGCCATATGTGCCCCCAGTATTAGGTAGCCCCCTCCTCAGTATAGATAGCCATATGTGCCCCCAGTATTAGGTAGCCCCCTCCTCAGTATAGATAGCCATATGTGCCTCCAGTATTAGGTAGCCCCCTCCTCAGTATAGATAGTCATTTGTGCCCCAAGTATTAGGTAGCCCCCTCCTCAGTATAGATAGCCAGATGTGCCCCAAGTATTAGGTAGCCCCCTCAGTATAGATATCCAGATGTGCCCCCAGTATTAGGTAGCCCCCTCCTCAGTATAGATAGCCAGATGTGCCCCCAGTATTAGGTAGCCCCCTCAGTATAGATATCCAGATGTGCCCCCAGTATTAGGTAGCCCCCTCCTCAGTATAGATATCCAGATGTGCCCCCAGTATTAGGTAGCCCCCTCCTCAGTATAGATAGTCATTTGTGTCCCCAGTATTAGGAATCCCCCTCCTCAGTATAGATAGCCATATGCGCCCCCAGTATTAGGTAGCCCCCTCCTCAGTATAGATAGCCATATATGCCCCCAGTATTAGGTAGCCCCCTCCTCAGTATAGATAGCCATATGTGCCCCAAGTATTAGGTAGCCCCCTCAGTATAGATATCCAGATGTGCCCCCAGTATTAGGTAGCCCCCTCCTCAGTATAGATAGCCAGATGTGCCCCCAGTATTAGGTAGCCCCCTCCTCAGTATAGATAGCCATATGTGCCCCCAGTATTAGGTAGCCCCCTCCTCAGTATAGATAGTCATTTGTGCCCCAAGTATTAGGTAGCCCCCTCCTCAGTATAGATAGCCATATGTGCCCCAAGTATTAGGTAGCCCCCTCCTCAGTATAGATAACCAGATGTGCCCCCAGTATTAGGTAGCCCCCTCCTCAGTATAGATATCCAGATGTGCCCCCAGTATTAGGTAGCCCCCTCCTCAGTATAGATAGCCATATGTGCCCCAAGTATTAGGTAGCCCCCTCCTCAGTATGGATAGCCAGGTGTGCCCCCAGTATTAGGTAGCCCCCTTCCCAGTATAGACAGCCAGATTTCCCCCCAGAATTAGGTACACCAACCTATCTCCCCCAGAATAGATAGCCAAATGTGCCCCTAGTACTAGGTAGTGCTGCAGTGAGGCGTAAAAAGCTAGTTGTGGCAGTAGTATGACTGATTTTTTATTTTTTTTTATCTGAAATGTAAGCAAATGTTGAATGGTATAGTTATACACTTACTTTCAGGTAGTTATTAATAGTTTTTCTGACTGTCAACAAATCTCCGTGTATGACAAGCAGTACTCAAATCACTGTGAGCTGAATCCCATATCTGTGATCTATTAATCAAGTCTGATTTTGACACAAGCAGTGAGGGAATGGCATACAAAGCACACCGATCAGTATTACATGCCAAAATGAGATCACAGATATGCAATATAAGTACCAGTGCATCTGTACCACAGTCCATGTACACAGTGGTATGGAGTATGCAAGGCAGTGGAAACAGAGGAAACTGGCAGTAGCCACTGCACTACTAAATGTAGTGTGCAGTCTATTGTTTATGAAAATGTATTTGCATACAATAGGTAGCTAGGGGGTCCATGCATCTCTTCAGGGGTCATAACCAGTGTCACATTACTATCAATCAGGGGACAATTTGGAATTAAATTAAATTTGTTCTACACTGATTTTGTGGTAAACTGATTTTCTCACAGCTTTTCAGCTACAGTGTTTACAATACTAACTGACATACAAATAACCACCAGGGGTCGCCAGAGGGGATATGTAAACACAGTGGGAGATGAAATAATGACCCATGACCTGAAAACCAAAACACCCTGGAATCATTTCTTTCAGATTAACCCGCATAAGTCTGAATGAGCGCTTGAAGAACGACAGCGGATACTTTCATCGCAAATGTCATTTTTTCCTTCACTAAACTCCGTCAGCGTGTCTGTTCCACTCTCTGAATATGTAGATGTCATTAGTCATTTTAATAGAAGCGGATATAATTTTATTTACTCTAGAGACTCCTCAAATGAACGGCCTTGACATTTGGTAAATGCGCGCGTTTAGCGAATATGTTGTAGCTATTAGGCAGAGTAAATGGAGAGTTAATAAGGAGATGCATTCCCAGCTTCTCGCAGTGAGGGGGATTCCGCAGATTCTCACTGAAGACGCACAAGAAAGGAAAGTGGCCTGACCTTTAAGGAAGAACTCCAAGGCCTGTCTGTGCTAATAATAATACATAAACATACAGGAAGACAGGGGCGCTCATAAAGTGGTCCTCCGCCCATTAAACAATAACAATGAGCCACCAGAGTGGACAGTAGTTATGTTACAAAGATCGAAAACTTCCTGCTTTCTTCTTGAATCCTTATCATTCTAGTGCCAGTTATATGAGGAAGTGAAGAATTCTCCAACAAGGACACAGACAGAGAAGAAAAATTTACAAAGGCTCGAACATTTTCCTGGACTATCTAAAACTTTTCTTGCTTGAGCAAGACTGCGCCGTGGGACGAGTCATGTCTCTATCACACTCTGTGGTTTATTTCACCTCAGTGGGCATTTTAATACATCTACAAGCATATGAGAACATGGGTTTTGGAGGGCCTATGTCTATGATGGACACATGACTATGGTAGGGTTTAGATAGTGAGCCCCTCTGAGGGACAATTATGTTAAGTGACAAGACTATGTGATCTGCAAGAGCTGAAGATGTCAGTGCTATATAAATACTAAATAATAATAAAGGAGCCTCAGAAACCATGAGAGAGAGAGGGAAGCTGGTGGAAACAGAAAGAGGGTGTGCACAGTGGCAAAACAGAAATAAGGCAGTCAATAACAGGGTGGGTAGAGGTAAGAAAGGGGGGGGCACAAACAAACACTGAGAAATAGAGGGTGGTGGGAACAGAAAGAGAGGCAGAGAAAACACAAGAGCGAAGTCTGTAAAGGATGAGCGTAGGAATTAGAAATTGTGAGGGGGCTGCACAGCCACAACAAGCAAGACAGAGAAGGTAGAGGGATAATATAAAGACTGGTTAGGCAAAAGAGAATGAAGATACAACCTTAAGTACACCGTCTGCACCTGCACTCTTTCTAAATTCAGCCCCTGGGATGTAGATCCAGGCCTCTCCCTACACAACACACATAAAATAATGACTGGTGTGTGACATGATGCACCTCCCCCTTTATATTTAGAAGGATAAAACATAATCGTCACATGACCCCTACTTGAGCAATAGAATCAGTCCTTCCTTACGCCCCCCCCAATTTCCCCATGAAATCAGCATGTGAGGCCCGGGACTGGGTGCTGTCTCTATCCTGCCCAGAGTTCAGCTGTAACGTCCTGATCTTCTGACTGGTTTAGCAGTTGCCACACGTTTCATCCCGGTACATTTCCGGCTGGAGCAGCCTATTAATTACCGGTGAATGCAGCACATCGCAGGACACAAGATCTCCGACTCAAGAGCCCTCAGCACCTCCAGGTTTCCACATAACAAGCTGTTAAGTGCAATCTGTAAATAATGCTTCTTAATAAAGAAACAGATTCTCAGTGTCAATTAGTGTGCGTGACGGGTAACAATAATAAACAATTAGCGGGATAATGACAGTTCGTATTAATTTGTCTACTATGTAAAGTACTATCTGAAGCCCACGCAAGACCTGAATGCAGAGAAAGTGATGGAATTCCACCAGAGCGCTAAATGTCAACCAGACAGGAAGAGCGTAAAACAGAATCCTAAAGTCAAATCTATAGATAGCTGCGATTTGCACTGTGCCACGGGCGCTGGCTTATGTTAGCAAGAACAGAGTCAAGCACGGCAAGCAACAGCCGGCATGTGCAGAGGTTACAGGCGGTCCGTGGATAAACTTCATGATGTGCTTCCCATAAAACATGACTACTCCATGGCCTGATTCAAACAGCAGTAAGAGTACAATTTTCCCGGTACCGCCGGTTAACCCAATACTGCCATGCACGTTGCACTCGTCCTTTGGTCACACTGTACTATTGCTGATCGGGTTGTCATTGCCCGGTAGGGGTGGTCTTTCCTGGCTTTATATTGCCCAGATGTACATTCCTGTTTACCTTTTGGTCTACTTGCATTGTGAATCAGATACACATTGTATTTGTAAGGCCTGAAGAAGGGTTGTTTAACTCGAAACAAGCCGGGGTTGTCGCCTAAGAAAAATATAAATTCACTAGTTGACCTAAGTACATTTAAAAACGGGTTTTACGTCTTATCACGCCGACACCGCCAGTCAGTGCGCATGCGTCTGCCCGGCTCCCTGGCCCCGTTGTCCTGTCCATACTGCACATGCACAGTAAAGCAACACACGGACACAGAGACAGGATGACGCAGGGATATTATTAGATAGGATTATTGCAAGTCCTCGGTGGGCCTATTGTGCCCCATCATTGTTTGTGGATGGATACAACTGTTCTCACTCTTGTGAATTTTTGTACCTTTTGATTATTAAAAATAAAATAAATAAACACATTTTTGGTTTCTGGAACTTTTCCTCCAATTGGTTCAATATCCTCGTAAAAGTGTTGATATAATTACTGGTGCAGTGGAACATCTTGCAGGATATACTGGTAGGTGAACAGAGGCGCCAGTAGAATAAAAGTACATAAATGTTTTTTAAAAATTGCTGGGAGGAAGTGGTGGACTTGCCTCCGTTAAAGCAGACACCGAGGACTGTGATTAAATAAATAAATACACATTTATTGAAGATACCCCAAGGATGCAACGCGTTTCGTGGGCACAGCCCACTTCTTCAGGCAATAAACGGGATAAACAACAGAATTTCGTCAATAGCAGGTGTAGCGCCTCAGTATATCCTGCATCTTGCAGGATATACGTTTCATTAACCATATAATATGACGTTGCATGGTAACACATAGCGTAATGCGCATTTCATAGCAGTGCGCACTGCCACAGTAACGTGTAGCACTAATGGGTTAAAGGGCAGAGCTACCCTGGCCTTAGTACAGGTAAAATGGATTATGTGGTTAAGTACAGTTATCCTTTAAATGCTCTAACAGATAAGCAACATAATAACCATAATAACTTTTAAAGAACAACATTTCTTTACAATAAATTTGCAGTGTGTCTACTTCCTGCTTTCATGAAAGCAGAGAAAGGGTTAACATCCTGTGTTTACATATTAGCTGTGTCTGCCGAGGACTGCTGAATTCCTGTGTTGACACAGCTGAGAGATCAAATTACACTTGTGATTACTTGCAGATGAGGGTGAATTAGTCAGGCTCTTCTCTCTAAAAACACACAGGGTGAATTTCTCTCAGTTTTCTTTGTGTCTTGTGCAAGAGTTCAGGTCAACTTTAAGTGATTGGCGGATGGGAGGGAGGCATCTGCAGACTTGCTTTGGCTTTTACAAGAGGCTCCCTTCCTTATGCTGCATTACTAATTTATGTTGTATTATGGATAGGAGATGGAGCGGCTGCAGATCTTATTGTAATCTCATATGTGGCTCGTGTTCCATCCAATGCGTAATGAAGAGATGAGAGGTGCTAACCAGCGCATGTCTAATGTGCCAATGCCGCCATTATGCCTCATCACAGGATCTTTGTGTGAGCTCCGGCAGATGCCAGCAGTGAGGAGTCTGTAAAATATACTTTTATCACAAATTCACGTCCAACCTCTCCCCCGACTCATCACAAAGTCCTCTCCCCCAGGGCCTTCGCCAACAGTCGCCTCTCATCTGTGGAGAGGCTCAAAGAGCCAATAATAATCCTCAGATGAAGGGGACAAGTAACAATCAGAGACCTGGCCAAAAGGAAGTGTGCATCAAAGCCAACCTCAGACTGAGCGACAGAAGGACGGCTCTACCAAAGCTGACGGTTCAGGATTTGGCAAAACCTGAAGAATTTCAGCATACCTTTAACATTCTAATACATAAAGAGGTAAACTCGGATTTGTGAGAGATTTTTGTTACGTTTTGCTGTGCTTGCCATGCCAATACATTTTACTGTAGCCAGGAATAAGCTGGGAAGTACGAAGGTCTACACAGCTATATTCAACTGAATGCACACTTCTGCTGGCCGGACACTGGGAGAATAGACCCGAGAGATATCTGCTAGATCAGGGCTTTTCAACCTGTGGTACGTGTACCACCAGTGGTACTTTGCTGTTGGCCAGGTGGTACACCTCAGATTTGCCTGCCACTTGTCCTGGTTCCATCTTGCCTCCACAAAGTTCAGCTCCCCCTCGCTCGTTCCTTGCGGTGCTGCCCTGTGGCATACTTCAGACCTCAGATCAGTGGTGAAGAGACAGCCAGGCGAACGGTGCTTAGTGACAGTCGGGTTACTGCTGATCTGAGGTCTGAACTATTCTGCAGGGCAGCACAGCGAGCACCTCGGGGGCTAAAAAGGCTTCCCCCTTCCTCCACAGCAGAGGGGATCCAGTGATCTCCTTGTCAGCAAGATGTCCTTGTCAGCATACCCACATATGCAGTAGCAGCTCTCCGCTTGGATTCTGGTGGAAACAGCCAAGCCTGATCGGGTGCGCTCTACTGCGCAGGCACACGGGTGGTACTTGTACATTTTCAGGTGATAAAAGTGGTACAATTAGTGAAAAGATTGAAAAGCCCTGTGCTAGATGACAGGGTTTGCCCAATTGAAGGAAACATGGAATGAAGGGCTGTGACATCTCCCTGAGATAAAGTTGAACAATCCGTCATGCAGCGAATGCCCATTATTTTTTAGTACCTGACTGGCTGTTTGAAATCTACAATTTGAGGCTTTAGTAAACCACAAGCATTGTTCGTACGTTCTACGTTCATACATTCTATGATCTAGCTTTTTATTCCCGCAATAGATTTTTGTTGAAATTTTTAAACTGTTACAAATTATCAGAATCTCAGCGTGATTGCGATCTGCAGTGGAAAAACGCTCTTAACGCCAGGACCTACTGCCTGTAGGAATTCACACTAATGGCTGGTCATAGTTTTCCATCTGAACTTGACAGAGGTTGATAGACATCTGTACACACTATTTTTAATATTACGTTGAAAAATATAACTTAAAACTGTCATGAGCCATGAGGCTACATTCACACATCTTGTGGTGCGATTGTTCCGCTGCAAGAGAGCTCAGAAAGGAAGTACGTCACTGAAGTATCATGACTGCGCGTCGCTCCGCAACTGCGATTGCGCTTTCACACATAATCCGTGCAGTAGGCAAGGATCATGTAGCAACACGTGGCAGAGTTTGCTGCAGTCTTGTGTCGATTTAGCTACTTCCATAACACCGGGACTTCATATCACGAAAGTCCATACAGACTTACAATGCCCTCACAACGAGCTGCTTCAGGGGAGAGTACCGCAATGCAATAAAACACAGTTTTGGTGTGAAAGGAGTCTTAATCTGGACAACAAAGTGTGAAAGGAGTCTTAATCTGGACTACTCTGTATTCAGTTGGTTGCCTTTTTAAAGGCTGGAGCAGGTTGTGCTTTCAAAAGCTAGAACTCCAAAAGGACCTCCAGAATCCCCTTACATGAGAAATGAAGACTTCCAGGTGGCCTCACTATTACACAACTAGGACAAATTCAAAGATTAGAAAACGTCCTCCTAAATCCTGGCCGAAGAGGCAGACTGAATTCTGCTGCCTGGAGTAACGGCGTAAGTAAAATGGGTTTTCAGCAGACTAAGCCTTTGTCATTTCGCCAGACTCATCCCCCATAAATATTCTGTTTTAGCAGTACTTTTATTAGAAGGAAAATCAAGCAGATTAGAGTCTATTAAACGGTGAAATAAAATTATGTATTGATCTTTTTTTCATTCAGGCAGTTTTATCAGAAGCAAAAAATAAAAATCATCACTGTTGTACTGAGCCTTTAAGCGAATCGTATCAATTGAATCCGCGCCATATTAACGTCACAATATAAATGATTCATGGCTTGACGTATGTATACTGAGTCAGAGGGTCAAAAGTCAAACCAGATCTAGATAACATCTCAGCTTGGCTGTTTTACAAGCCACAGAGAGGCTGGAGATATGCTAATAAGCAGCAACCCTGTGGTTCTGGCCTGTGTCTTTGGCCTTTGAACTTTGGCTGCATGAAGGGAGCCATCTTGTCTGGGACAAACGGCCCTCTGTGTTCTTTTCTGGGTCTGTCTCTTCCAAAAGAGATAGCTCTGAGATAATAAGTCTTGCCGAGTTGTTTTGAATCCTAATGCTGGATCCACACGGTGCGTTCGCGCACTCGATTTCCCGTCGATTCGTTTATTTCCAACATGTCCGATTTGGATTTCGATGGATCGTTAGGTCGATTCGGCATACTTTGCATGCGAACCGACCTAACGATCCATCGAAATCCAAATCGGACATGTTGGAAATAAACAAATCGACGGGAATGGAGCGGGAAATCGAGTGCGCGAACGCACCGCGTGGATCCAGCATAAGGCATGCACATAAAGCTCATCTAAAGCTCACTTAAAGGACAACTGAGGCGAGAGGAATATGGAAGCTGACATATTTATTTCCTTTTAAGCAAAACCAGTTGCCTGGCTACCTTGCTGATCCTCTGCCTTTAATACATTTAGCTATAGACCCTGAACAAGCATGCAGCAGATCAGGTGTTTCTTACATTATTGTCAAAACTGACAAGATTAGCTGCATGCTTGTTTCTGGTGTATTTCAGGCACTAATGCAGCCAAAAAAGATCAGGACTATTGTTTCAAATGAAATAAATATGGCAGCCTCCATATAGCACTCACTTCAGTCCTCCTCTTTTTTAATATTATTATTTTAGTATTTATATAGCACCGACATATTACGCAGCGCTGTACAGAGTATATTGTCTTGTCACTAACTGTCCCACTAACTAACTGTCCCTCAGAGGGGCTCACAATCTAGTCTTCACCATAGTCATATGTCTACGTATGTATCATGTAGTGCATGTATCATAGTCTAGGGCCAATTTAGGGGGAAGCCAATTAACTTATTTGTATGTTTTTGGGATGTGTGAGGAAACCGGAGTGCCCGAAGGAAACACATGCAGACATGGGGAGAACATACAAACTCAGTGCAGATAGTACCCTGGCTGGGATTCGAACCAGGGACCAAGCGCTGCAAGGCGAGATCGCTAACCACTACACCACTGTGTTGCCTCCTTAAAGATATTACATGAAAGCTGATGGAAACAAGAAGATTTTAACAAATCTCTGCATACAGCTTAATGATCTGCCATCATGTGGCTAAAATTCAGTTATTCATGTTAATTCTTTTTGGAGATTAAAGAGGAACTCCAGCCTAAACAAACATACTGTCATTAAGTTACATTAGTTATGTTAATTAAAATAGATAGGTAATATAATCTCTTACCAACACTGTTTTAAAAGAACAGGCAAATGTTTGATTTCATGAGGGCACCCACCTTTTTGGTTGAAAGGAGGTGACAGGGAGCATGAGATACAGTTCCAACTGTCCTGTGTGCCGATTACCCCTACCAGTTGCTAGGCAATGTGAACAACATAGGAAATCCCATCATCAGTGGCGTAGCTAAGGAGCTGTGGGCCCCGATGCAAGTCTTACAATGGGGCCCCTCAAGCACTCTATACATAACAATTGATACGGCGCACCAAAACCTGCCAATGGTAACTACAATGAGAGGAGCAAGAAGGGGATGGGGAACAGCTTGTTAATGATTACCACTATTCAAAGCTATCTATAGAAGTGATTATTATGAGCACAGGACCAATAGAGAGCTAATACTGTAGTTGAGGGAGGGCCTTTCGGGGCCCCTCTGGCCCAAGGGCCCCGATGCGGTCGCTACCACTGCACCCCCTATTGCTACGCCCCTGCCCATCATGCTTTGCACAGCATCAGGGAAAAACCGCCCGGGCAGGTCTCTTTGATGGGTGGAGCTTAGTGAAAAATGATGCTTTGGTAAAAAAAACAAAGTTCTGATGCTGTGAAACTGTTAAAGAAAGACCAAGCCTTTTCAGCGCTGCTGAGTAGATTTTTAGTCCGGAGGTTCACCTTAAAGGACCACTATCGCGGAAAATTGAAAGGCATGTGTATACATACTGTATGTATAAGATGTGATTTTATTCCGAAATAAGAAGCACTATAAATTACTTTTTTTCCTACGATGCTGTAACATAGAGTAGCAGATTTTGGAGTAGTCCATCACCTCATGGGGGATTATCAAGGTTTTCTTTATTTTCAGAAGCACTTCCTAACAGGGCAGTTATTCAGTCCAACTGCCAAAAAAAGCATAAAAGCAAGTAGGAAGGCTGGCTAGCATGCTTATACAGACCCTTCCCCATAGAGTGCTATTCTAAAGAATAAAGGAAATTCTGAGAATCCCATGTGAGATGGACTAGTCCCACGCCTGTCAGGTCTGCCAGACTTTTACTGCCTACTGTAAGTGACAGGGACCTAGGGGAAAAGTAATTTATTGTGGATTTTACCCTGGGAGATACGCACTTGTTATAAGTATGGATTTTAAATTTTACAATTTCTCACAATATTGGTCCTTTAAGGATGGACAATATGGCTTGGCTTATAATTAGCACTTGTACTGTGCAGGTCATTTACAATAATACATATTTTATTTTAACTTGAGCTTCTATGCACTACACCAGGCATAGCTCTTAATACACCATCTGATAGCGTATTAAGCAGCGTTCAAATGAAGGAACAACAGACTCTGTTGGCAGGTGTGCTGCTTGGCTTCTCCATGCTGTTCAGACTGTGAGGGGGTGGAGCACAGACAACTGTATGCAATGATCTTTTCCTTCCACCTAGAAAGTCTCTGCTGCAGGAAGCAGCTTTTGGAACGCTCTCCTAACCAGGTTATTTAAGGACAGTATAACACAAGCAACTGACTGAATTCAGCAAGAGTTTCATATCAAACACCAGTTTGACATGAGATATTCTTCGCATTTGAGCGATTAGCGGGTGATTCCCAACCAACCACAGGAAACAGGTGGAGACAATTAACCCGACACCACTCCGGGTATCCAACCTAGACTGGAAATGGTCGCGCTCTTTGACAGGAAAAAAAAACTGTGTGTGAGGGGGTATAACTCAGCACAACAGGTGTGAATAAAACGAAGTTAAAAACAATGATAACATTCAAAAGAAGGAGTGAAGTGGCTTACCTCAAAAACAATAGTCTTATGAGACAAAGATATTTATTTTAGCACAGGCAACGCGTTTCACAGGTACATGCCCGTTTCCTCAGGTCAATACAGTGCCAGAACATATGAACCAAGCAGACATCGAGCGCATGTGTTAAAGAGCAACTCCAGTAAAAATAATGTAATATAAAAAAGTGCTTCATTTTTACAATAATTATGTATAAATGATTTAGTCAGTGTTTGCCCATTGTAAAATCTTTTAAATCCCTGATTTATAGCTGCTGCGTGCGGTTTTGGCAGTGTGAAACAGCTGTAAACAGCCATTTCCCACAATGCAACAGGGTTCACAGACAGGAAACTGCCAAGAGTACGTACTCAGAATTTCTTTGTGGGAAGGGTTTGACCACAATATTAGTCATACAGCGCCCCCTGTCGGTCTGTTTGTGAAAAGGAATAGATTTCTCATGTAAAAGGGGGTATCAGCTACTGATTGGGATAAAGTTCAATTCTTGGTCAGAGTTTCTCTTTAAGTTATACAATCATTTGAGATGCCAACGGCTGCAGCAGAGTACTTCTTTAATCCCTGCGTCACTACACACTCACTGCCATTTAAACCAGCTTGCGGCTCTATTAATCAAAGTGGCAAAAAACCTTCCTCTATAAAGCTAAAAATCTCATCCTCCACACTGTGCAGAGAACACAGCAAATCCTCCAGAGCAGCTTGGAAGGAAAGAGAAAGTGCCTGAAACTTTGTAAACAACTAGAGCATATTTAAAAAGTGCAGTACTGCAATCTGCATTTCAAATTCCAGGGTTGTCTTCCAATTCCCTCTGTGGAGTCTCACTTTAATATGTCAAGGTAGGACCGTCTCCGAGGAGGCGTGCACCGAGGCCCGCGGTACCCCTTCCAGTGCCACAACCAACATTCCACACTCAGAATCTATTAAATCTAAATCCGTGTTATGCGGGCGACACGCACGGAAAACACACACAAGCAGCAACACTGAGGAAATATTTAATTAAGCCGCTCGCGATAAAGGAGGAAATTCACTCTCGCTGCATCTCTACCAGAGTTTGGAAATGAGAAGCCTTTAGCTTTACCTACAAACATGTTAATTGGCGTGCTCTTTATGCAAATTTATGCAGTTTGTTTTCGGCGGCGGATATTAATTTGAAGGCGGTGTGCAGCCGTCACTCTCTGGTGAGCTTGGGGAGGGTGGTCTGTGAGACACACAGAGTGAACTTTCATATGGGGGGGAGGGAGGGGTGGTAAGGTAGCTGTGACCTAAATAATAGGAGGCGTAAATGTCACCTGACAAGGCAGTTATAGAGCTGATGTCATCTGAGGCTGCAGGTGCAGATACAGAGCTGGAGTCACACATGAAGAGACAGGTGCAGGTATAGTGGCAGCATCACCACAGGGTGCTGGTATAGAGGCAGCATCACCTCAGGGTGCTGGTATAGAGGCAGGAGTAAAATGAGGGTGCAGGTATAGTGGCAGCATCACCTCAGGGTGCTGGTATAGAGGCAGGAGTAAAATGAGGGTGCAGGTATAGTGGCAGCATCACCTCAGGGTGCTGGTATAAAGGCAGGAGTCAAATGAGGGTGCAGGTATAGTGGCAGCATCGCCTCAGGGTGTTGGTATAGAGGCAGGAGTAAAATGAGGGTGTAGGTATGAAGCTAGATGGGAGTGGATAAAGATCCTGAGTCACTTTGAGCATGTTGTTTACAGAACTGGACCCAAACAAGTCAGCATTCCACCTGCTCTTAATAAGGGAAAGCCTTAAAGGGAAGGTCCGAGCAAAACAAAAAAATGAGTTTCGCTTACCTGGGGCTTCTACCAGCTCCATGCAGCCATCCTGTGCCCTCGTAGTCACTCACTGCTGCTCCAGTCCCCTGCTGGCAGCTTGCCGACCTCGGAGGTCGGCGGGCCGCATTGCGTACATTTTTACGCATTCCCGCTAGTGCAGGAACATTAACACATACATTTTTATGCGTTACTGGTTCAATGCGTAAAAATGTACGCATTGAATCAGTAACGCGTAAAAATGTATGTGTTATTGTTCCTGCACTAGCGGGAATGCGTAAAAATGTACGCAATGCGGCCCGCCGACCTCCGAGGTCGGCAAGCTGCCAGCAGGGGACTGGAGCAGCAGTGAGTGACTACGAGGGCACAGGATGGCTGCATTGGGCTGGTAGAAGCCCCAGGTAAGTGAAACTCATTTTTTTTATTTTGCTTGGACCTTCCCTTTAATTACTGCATGAATGCCATAGAAAAATGTACACTGTTTTAGTCCATGGACCTTTCTAAAGTACTAGCACTACCAACAAATGAAGGCAATCTTCCCAGGCTGCACTACGTCGGTACATAGATGGAGCCTCTATGATATGAGCATACAGGTAGAGAGCTGCCTGAAAACAGATACACAAAACACAAGCTCCTTGGGAAGGAGTTTTGTGATTAAAGAATAAGTAAAGTTACAGGTTCAACCTGGAAGCTGCCTTGTCCTCAAAGATCCCTTAGCTTTAGAGAAAATGTAGAGCTTCAGAAACAATAAATGGGAGGATTTTGCCTGGAAGAAAATATCTCATCATTGCGGAGGAAGGTAGGACGAGCCTACAAACTCATACAACTCACGGAACTCTGGGGGCTGGTTTATTTGGTGAATTTTTCTCTAGAACACAAGCCTTTTATTTAGACAGCAGAGTGGAGACACAGATGAACAGTCCTTAAAGAGAATCTGTATTGTTAAAATCGCACAATAGTAAACATACCAGTGCGTTAGGGGACCTCTCCTATTACCCTCTGTCACAATTTTGCCGCTCCCCGCCGCATTAAAAGTGGTTAAAAACAGTTTTTAAAAGTTTGTTTATAAACAAACAAAATGGCCACCAAAACAGGAAGTAGGTTGATGTACAGTATGTCCACACATAGAAAATACATCCATACACAAGTAGGCTGTATGCAGCATTTCTTTTGAATCTCAAGAGATCATTTGTGTGTTTCTTTTCCCCTGTTCTCATGCACTGAAGTGTCAGGCTGTTTCTTACTGCAGAGTGCAGACAGCTTTGCCTGTATGTAATTCCTCAGTATGTGAAAGCCCAGCCAGCTCAGAGGAGGATTTATCCAGCTTGTAAAAGATAAGAGAGAAGAGAGAAGCTGCTCTAATCCTAAATAACACACAGGCAGTGAGCATATAGGGGCCTGGGAGGGGGAGCTCATAGCAGAACCACAACACTGAAGAACTTGGCAGCCTTCCAGACACAGGCCGACAAGTCTGACAGGGGAAAGATACATTGATTTATTACAGAGAAGGTGATAGTATAAAGTGCTGCAGTTAGCCAGAACACATTAGAATAGCTTTTGGAACTTGTAGAATGATAAAAATCAGGATGCAATTTTTGTTACGGAGTCTCTTTAAAGCTTAGTGAAGACATGAATAGCTGCGCAGGAGATACACTCACACACTTCCTCTGGAACAGTTGTTTAAAGACATAAACCTCATCTCTCTTGTAGGAACACTGAATCAATGAGCAGAGACATCTCTGACCAGCAACAATGTCAACACTGCAGCCAAGGTGGAAAATCCCATGCAAGTGAAAAACCTGGGAGCAAGTAACATGTATGGGGAAGAAGTAAACTTAAGTCAGACTTATTCAAGTACAGTATGTGGTTAAAGGAAAACTGTAACAAGAGTGATATGGAGGCTGCCATTTTTGTTTCTTTTTAAGCAATACCAGTTAACTGGCTATCCTGTTGATCCTCTGCTTCTAATACTTTCAGCCACAGACCCCGAACAAGCATATGCAGATCACGAGTTTCTACTATTAATGTCAGATCTGACAGGATTAGCTGTATGCTTGTTCTTGGTGTGATTCAAACACAACTGCAGCAAAATAGACTTTATTAAGGACGTATCCTCATATCAGTGAAGGCACAGCTGACATGTTTCGGGCCAGGTTTTGCCCTTAATCACAGCTATGATTAAGGGCAAAACCTGGCCCGAAACATGTCAGCTGTGCCTTCACTGATATGAGGATACATCCTTAATAAAGAATCTGAGCTTTTCTAAGAGACATCGTTGCGGACCCCTCCTTTCTACTGTTTATATTGTCTGGGCTGAGCAACCAAGGGTCCAGCATTGTCTCCATTTGTCTGCAGTGGAGCGGTGTACCCCTTCCTTTATCCATCTTGCTGCAAAATAGATCAGCAGGGCTGCCAGGCAACTGCTATTGTTTAAAAGGAACTAAATATGGCAGCTTCCACATCCCTCTCACTTCAATTGTCCTTTAAAGAGAAATTCCAACCTAGAATTGAACTTTATCCCAATCAGTAGCTGATACCCCCTTTTACATGAGAAATAGAATGCTTTTCACAAACAGACCATCAGGGGGCGCTGTATGACTGATTTTGTGCTGAAACCCCTCCCACAAGAAGCTCTGGTACCGCGGTACTCTGGGCAAACTGCCACAATGTAACAATGTTCACAGACAGGAATTAGCTGTTTACAGCTGTCTCTAACAGCCAAAACAGCTAGGAGCAGCTACATAACCTGCCCACAGTAACAATGTCACCATGTAATAAATGTCAGAATGTAAATCGGGGAGAGGAAAGATTTTACAATGAGCAAAAACTGACTAAATCATTTATACATAATTATGGTAAAAAATGAAGCACTTTTTTTTTACTACATTATTTTCACTGGAGTTCCTCTTTAACCACTTTACCCCCGCAGTGCTAATTATCTCCGTCCCTCTGCGCACCGTTTCACCACCAGGGACGGAGAAAGACGTATCTTTCTGTTTACATGCTGGGAGTGGGCGGGGGATTGCGCGCGCGCACACTCTAGCCAGCCTGCACAGCAGTTGACTAATTGGACATTAGGAACAAGTGTTCCTAAATCCAATTAGAGTCCCCGATTGATGTATGAAGGCTGCTTCAAACAGAAGCAGTCTTGCTAACAAACCGCAGGCACATTGTTATTGTGTCCGTGTGCGCGCGATCACGCGCACAGCCCCTGCAGTCCAATAATTGGTTTTGGGGACCCCAGTCCCCAATAACCAACCATACCACATGACAAATAAATGAATGGAGACTGCCTCTGCTTGAGGTAGTCTTCATTCATAACAACAGTTGTAAACAAGGGTGCAGCGCGCGATCGCGCGCCCCCGTGCCACGCGCGCGTGCGTGCACACCAGCTCCACAGTCCACTGATTGGTTTTGGGGACCCCAGTCCCCAATAACCAATCATATTGCCTAATAAATAAATAATGGAAGACTGCCTGGGAGGAGTGAAAAATGCTCTGGTTTTTAAGGGGAAAACCCCTCAGTTGTGAAGTGGTTAAGGTACCTCAAACAAAACAGGTGCAATTCCTGACTTCCTTTAAAGTGTGGGTGGGAAGCCAAGGCAAAGCTGAACTTCCTGCTTACAAGATGGAATAGGGGGTCACCACAGCACTACAGAAAATAGGCAATAAGTCTTCAAATAAATGAATGGCCTATTTGGCTGCTTCAACGCTTCTTGATTGGCTGTGATTCTGATCCTATACGGGTGACTCAGAACAAGCTGTTGCAACTCTAACGTTGGACAGATATTTATTTTTCAACCAAACGAAGCACCTCAGTGCAATGATAGAAAACATGGAGGATGATCATCACTGATAAATGTGCATAGCTCCCAGCTGTCCCTTTTTCGGAGGGACAGTCCCTCTTTTACCCTCATTTGTCCCTCTTTCAGGACTTTGTCCCTCTTTCTATGTAAATATATATTTTTCTATACTAAAAATGTGTTTGATTGACTCTAAACTTTATTCCCATCCTTTACATTGATATATTACTAATTTTAACTTTTTACTATGAAGGAAATTGAACCAGGATAGAGAGGACCAGTGTGGTTTGAATGATAAATCATCATATGTTTCTTATGAAATCTTTATGGTATGCGTGACTAGAGGCAGGTGAGGGTGTGGCCAGGGGTGTGGCAGGGGCGTGGTTTAAGTGTCCCTTTTTCTCATCTGAAAAAGTTGGGAGGTATGAATGTGGACAGCATGGTTCCTGTGGAAGGAGGGCAATAGTGCTGTAAATAGTCATAGGAATTTAGTGGCTGCATGTGGCAATGGTGCCCCATGATGGTCTTGCAATACTTTGCTGCTGTTGCATTATAATGGTTGGCCACACACCAGCCACAAAACCAAAGCAGAACTCCAGTCATTACACTGCCATACCTTCCACTAAGGGACCATTGCCTCGTCACCATGCAGATGCCTCTGTGCGTTTCCACCAATTCTCAGGCAATAAAACCCTACAACCAAACATCAAAAAAACATTTTTTTGTTACCTCTGATACAAATCCTGCAATAAATCTGCAGTATGTCTACTTCCTGCTTTGATGGAAGCAGGTTTTCCTTCTGTCCCGTGAAGGAGTTCAGGTTCACTTTAAGTCAAGCAATACAGACAAAGCTAAGAAGATAATGGCGTATCAACCTCCAGGGGAAATATATGGACTGGACAGTAACAAACCTACTCTAAATCATTTGTGTGTGAATCGTATCAGAAGGATTTACATTTAATGTAAAGATGTAGGGGAGAGGTATAGTCTTGCCATATCCCTATGCAGTATTTTTATTATTTAGTTCCAGAAAGATGACAGTTTTATAGAAACCATTTGGGGTTTATCTTATGTAGAAGCATCCACAGTGCATAGAGTGCTGAGCTAACATTAGCACAGACATCACTGCATTTCCCAGAATCCTCTGGGATTCAGCATGCCAGGTCCTGCTTTAGCCCCAGATGAAAGAAGGATAGAGTATCCTATTTTACATGCCCAATATACATACTATCAGACATTACGCTGCAGAAAGCTCCTGATGAAGGGAATCGCCTGCAGCTAGCTTCTCCTTAGCAGACTCCAAAGACACAGGCATTTCCATTAACTTCTCCTTTCATAAAAGAGTCAGATTAGTGGAAAGGGAGGCAACACAGACAACGTAAACGTGTGTAATGTAAGCTAGCTGTAAAGAGGATGAGTAACACGGGATACCCCGGAGGTACCTCTGTGCCTTTTCTCTAAACACTGCCCTGGCATGTTCCATGACACCATAAATGGGCATTGAGAGCCAGACCCAGCCTGAGCCTCCAGGACACAAGAGGCAGCAAAAGAGCAGCTCTTCTAACAGCATCATAGGTCCCCCTGTGTACAAATGATCATCAAACTCTGCATCAAGCCCGGAGCTAATGTAAATAAAAGGAGGATACGGCTTTATGCCTGCTGCAGGTCAATGTAGGTTACCTTTTACAGATCATCTTTTTAAGTACGATGGCTTTTCTTGCTATGTGGTGTTATTTTCTGTCTCTGCTATTATTTAGCCACCCATGCCAACAGTTGCCCTACTACTTCAGCACAAGAGGATTATGGGATGGAATGAAAAGATGTATGATGTGGCTGAAGGTTTATAATCCCACATGACATCTGAATGGGGCCACCATCTTTCTTTTTTGCAACATTCATAGTATGGGAAAATGTGGAGAGGACAGCTCAGCGGTTTATCCTCCTGCTGGAGATTTATGGGACTGCACAACAGTAGCTCCATATTTTCAATGACAAGGGATTATGGGAAAATGCAGAGATGTCAGCCATGTGCTTCAGAAGAGTCAAAACTGTGCAGCAGCAATCCTGCCTCGGCAGTTACAGAAGTTTGTAGGAAGCATCAAGTATAGTTCATCAGTGTTAGCTTTCAGCAGGATAGTTACGCAGCTCAAGGGAACATGGGAATAATTGCAGAGATATGCTCATCTCTCTATGGAAGGGGGGGGGGGGGGGCATGGGAAACACCCAGGGCTGTGGGGAACACAGCCAATCATTGGAGAGGGCAACTGACATCAGGAGACACAAAAGAATTTCACCTGAAATAATCTCAACTAGGTGATCAAAATGCAGTCTTTCTCCCAGGTACATGGCACTCCTTCAGCTATGGACATGAGAGGCAATCCAGTCTCCTTTTCTGACTATCGTGTCCCCTCTGCGGTCAGTTTACAATCTGCTACTGGAAAATCTGATTTCACATGTCAGCTAATGTAATGATGGGAACTCAGCATAAGGCAGGTTCACAGGAAATGACAAGAGCCTAAAACGTGAAAATGTATGGACAGTTTCTAAGCTTGTCTGCGCATCGACTCTCTTAACTCCTAGCACGCGGTAAACAGTGTATAATCGCCAAATTTAATAAAACCAAAATACTTTTTTGTTTTATTTCTTTAAAATACTGCTGATGTTACCCCAATTCGGCTTTTATAAAGCGATCTTAAAAACTGATATAAAAAGTTTCGCTGACAGCAGATTTCTATTGTGTGGTATAAGTCCCTCCCCCCAGATGCTGTCCACCTGTGTGGCTGGTGCTGGGGGGGGGGAACAGGAAAGGAGAAAGTAAACCCTCTTCACATATGGGGTTACATACACACAACTATATAAAGTATGGCTTTAATGCAATCCGTTGATCTACCCATTCAGAGGCTAGGAATGAAATAGTTTAGGTCAGATAATGCAATACTGTTAGCTTTCAGCATCGACAGGATCTAATGAAAGTGATTACAGAGGTCAGCCTGGACATGCTGATAGCGGTATGGGTCTTTTACTGTGACGGGGTTACACTTTAATGTGTGACTGAATGTGTGGACAATACATTTCCACATTTGCCCAGGATACCCTTTGATTAAAGGAAGTGTGGATCGTACCAGTCACAAGGAGCTCACGGAAATTCCCGAAAACTTTCCATATCTTTAAAGTTCCCTTTTGGAAACTTTGTAAAACACGTTTTAGAGTTACAACATAGTCCTGTGACAGGGGGATGATTTGATGAAAAATGTTTCTTTTAGTTTTGAAATTAAATCAGCAATTCCACCCATGACAGCTGAATTCTACCTCATGACACCAACTGTCTGTGTTAAAAGGGAAACGTTCAGCATAAAAAACAAGCATGAAAACAGAGATCCCTGCCTGCCTTGGGACATACAGAGCACAATGCGCTGGGCAGTTCTGTGCGCTCCCCTTCTTGCAATCTGCAGCAGGGAGACGCAGCCTGGGCAAAGCTCCACCCCAACAGCAGAAAAAAAGAAGATCACCTCTGACTGTGTAATGTTCAATAGGAAGAAAGTGCATCAATGTACACTTACAGAACAGGGCAGATTCATGTGAAGGTCCCACAAACATACTGTGATGGACAGTGAAAAAGAGGCTGTGGATGGAGATTCCTTGGTGGTGTGACTAAGACATACGTGTCAAACTCCAGCCCGCAGGTCAGATCTAGCCCTCTGAGCCATTAAATTTGGCCCTCAAGTGTTTGGCCTACTCTAGACAACCTGGGAAGATAAATATAATGGAAGTGAAGCCCTAGAACACCAGGGAAGCCATATGGGGAGGTAGGGATTAAAAAAAGCACTAAACACTAGGGGAACTGTATAGGGGAGGGTGGGGGCCTCTAGACACCAGGGAACAGTATAGGGGAGGGGCCTCTAGACACCAGGGAACTGTTTAGCGGTTAGAGGGGGGCCATTACACACCAGGGAACTTTAAAAGGAAGGAAGGAAGGAAGGTGACCAGTAGACCTTGAGGTTGGCCCATGACTGGGTCCCAGTGTACAATTTCGTTTTTGAGTTTTAAACCCCTGGACTAAGAGCAGGCACAAGGAGGTCACCTGTGGGGGTTGAGGGAGCTTGGCGCAGAACCATAGCTACAATCAAGTGTCCCAGTAGTATTACTCTATATAATGTATCAGAGTAGTCCTGTTATTGAACATTGATGTTTCTTTGGGCAAGGAGCGTAAGTGACAGATTATTCCGTTTTTGACCCCTCTATTTGTTGTTCTGTTACAAAAACAGCACTGTACAGTGCAACAGACTCTGAATGGCTCACAGTGCACCCCTCCCTCTTCCAGCCCACAAGGGCAGCTGTGCAATGATCGCATGAAGCTGAAATCCAGACAAAATCTTTTACAGTGAAAAAAATGAATTGAATCAGCCTGTAGTGATTATGTTCCTGGGTCAAAGTTGCCCATCGTTCAGAGTAGCACTGCAGACAAAGTTACGGCACAGAAATGACATCACAATGAATATAAGTAGTGAATGGCACTCACGACTGATGGACGCTGCAGTTGTAAAACACAAAATCCACACTGGCAAATTTCTTTCCAGTTTCCTTGGACTTCAGATAAAGCTTCACAACTCTTTTGTCACCTAAAAGAAAGAAAACATGGTGACCAAATCAGCCTCCTAGTTCATTCCTTCATTTGTGAAAGTTATTAGAAACAAGCAGACACTGACAGACACCATGCATGTTCAAGCATGTATTTCTGTATAACATTTATTATGGATAGGTTACTATTATGGAGAGATTTTCACGGCGTCTGCCCTCAGTTTATCGTTTTAACTTCTGTTTGCTATTAATCAGTATAGATGGAGCATGAACTGGGGTCAAGGATGAATGCAAACAAAGCAAAATGGTGTTAGAAGCTCATGCACAATAGGCATAAAGCCATCACCCCCCACCCCTTCATGTTTTGTGTCCCCCAGTGAGTACCCATGAAGTTACACTAGAAGTTTAGATACAGTAGTTAGATACTTATTTTGGTAGAGGCAAGTCTCTGGATAGTGCTAGTCCAGGGGCTATCCATATTCTCTAATACCCAACTGTTCCAATAGAGCTTCTGAAATTATAGTATATAGAGTCTTCTGGCCCAACCTCCAGCCATGGGCAAGTGCGTCTGTACTGGGCACGCATGAGTATTGTCCACAATGTCGGAGGTCTCTGGACTATCCAGTAAGTACCTAGCTTTTTTTTTTTATATGACTTTAGGACTGCTTCAATCTAAAGTTTTTTTTCGGGTGTTTAAATACTGTAAGGAAGGTTAAAGCAAAGTTGAACTAATAATAAACTGGTATGTAGAACTTTCCCAGTGTCTCATTCTTATTTTCACTTTCAGGGGTTAAATTTGCTCTCTGATTGCACTGCAGCCATGTCAATGTGACATAACATGGTTCAGTCAACTACAAGCAAACAGTAAGGGTCCTTTTACACTTAATCAGTTGGTACGTGTTAGTACGCACTTTCCATAGTAATGCATTGTGAAACGCATATAGTGGGAACTGTGCCATAGGAAAACATGGGCATTACTTTGAAAATCAGTTGTCCTTTCAGTTATAACTGAATATGAGCAATTGAAGTGTAAAAGGGGCCTTATGCTGGATCCACACCATACAATTTTTTTGGCAGATTTACCTGTCAGACCGATTATTTCCAGCATGTCCGGTCTGAGGATCGATCTTTTTTTTTTAGCGATTTTCTGATCGATTTCCATTTGTTTCTATGGAAATCGATCAGAAAATCGCTAAAAAAAAAATCGATCCTCAGATTGGACATGCTGGAAATAATCGATCTGGCAGGTAAATCTGCCAAAAAATTGTATGGTGTGGATCAAACATTAGCTTTGAGCACTCTGCTGTTATCAGGGATTGTTTGCACAGCCAGCTAAAACTGTTTTGTTTCTATTTGCAGCTTGGAATTAATCAAAATTGACAGGAAGTATTTTGATTGACTCAGTTTCCAGCTGAATTAGTTTATTATTATAAACTATTAATTAAAGTCAGTAACCAGGGCTAGTACTGTATTCTCAATTCTTTCCAAAACTACTCAAAATTAACTTTTTTTTTTTTTATGACGGTGGGCAGCTAACCCGTCCTTATTGAGACGTAGGTTGTGAAATCTTTCCTCCATCAAGTGCCCTGAATTACCACAGAAAAGGCGCCGTCTGTTATGCGACACATCTTGTTGTTTTGGTATACACTGGTCAGATTGGCCTCTTCTGACCATTGCATTCTCTGCCATGAATATGAATGCAGCAAAACAGTAAAAGCGGGGAAACAACCGCAGGATTAGGAATGAGGGGGAATGCATGTTATAAAACAAAGGAGGCTTCTGTTCTCAAACAAAAGTCAGCTCTTAAAAGCAGAATGAAGGGAGAGCGCATAAGAGCTGAGTAGGCGTTTTCTGACAGACTGGGGTCTTTTGTTGTGCGACTCAAGCAGCTACTTAGCAAGCTGGAATTAAGGCAGGGAACAGACCGATCCCTTCTGTACACAGGCTGTGAGCCGCTGACGATTGCGGTTACTCACGCTATGTCATACGCTACATCTGACCCTTCACTGACGAGCGGGCTTCTGACAGAAGATTTTGTGCCTGCCCACTTGCACAAAGGTCATCTGTCATTTACATACACTCACAAACACATCTGAGAGAAGATGGATAAGCGTGTGCAGCTCAAGTACAATTAAATATGAACTCCGCCCTCTGCCATTTGGCAGTGTAGGTGGAAGTGTTGATGCATGCTTGCTTGCGCGCTGGTTGTGTGCACTTGAGTCACCCTTATTTCTGGCGGAGCTCGTCCTCTGGTCATGTGCACCTGAGTCATGCTTACTGCTGGTGGAGCTTGTCCGCTGGTTGTGTGCACCTGAGTCCCACTTACTGCTGGTGGAGCTCGTCCACTGATCGTGTGCAAACATCCATACAAATCTGACAGCTATTTTCACTTTTCTCTTCTCAGTCTAAAACACACAAATTGAGGTGGAAGTTCTACTGCATAAAAATTAAAATGTTATTGTCTGTGTAGATTTTCTTTTATAGCCCTGTACTAATCTGGATGTTATTCTCTCATCATGTTTTCCCCCTTTTTAAAGTTCACTGGTCCTTTAAGTCAATCCCAAAACTTTAAAACCCCATCCTGTGTGTTGGGAGCCTGAAGAGCACAGCGGATATTGATGTGCTCAGCGGAGACATGTGATCGGTGTGACATATGTGCATGCCGGCTGGCCGCAGTACCAAGTCCCCAAGGCACTCACCCTGGCCTCGTGTGATGGGGATTATATCCTTGGCAGAGGGTGAGTTGCAGAAGATCTTGCCTTCCTCTATGTGTCCTTCCATATCGGTGAAATCCTCGAAGGAGCAGTTCACCCCAGCGGAGAGGTCAGGGACGTTCCAGGCTTGTAAAACTATCTGCAAACATAGAAACAGAACAAGGCCTCAGATTACGCAACACAAAAGCCTGTTTAACTTTTCCACTCACACGCTCATTCATCTGCCCAAGAAAATTCCAGTGGAATGTGCCTGTATGGACTGTAGGCTGACGCTTGTTGAGCTTAAAAAGACTCCGTAACAAAAATTGCATCCTGTTTTTTATCATCCTACAAGTTCCAAAAGCTATTCTAAGGTGTTCTGGCTTACTGCAGCACGTTCTACTATCACCATCTCTGTAATAAATCAACTTATCTCTCTCTTGTCAGCCTGTGTCTGGAAGGCTGCCAAGTTCTTCAGTGTTGTGGTTCTATGATGCATCTCCCCCCTCCAGGCCCCTCTCTGCACACTGCCTGTGTATTATTTAGATTAGAGCAGCTTCTCTCTTATCTTTTATAAGCTGGATAAATCCTCCTCTGAGCTGGCTGGGCTTTCACATACTGAGGAATTACATACAGTCAGAGCTGTCTGCACTCTGCAGGAAGAAACAGCCTGACACTTCAGTGGAAGATAGCTGCAGGGGGAAAGAAACACACAAATGATCTCTTGAGATTCAAAAGGAAAGGTGTATACAGCCTGCTTGTGTATGAATGTATTTTCTATGTGTGGACATACTGTACATCAACCTACTTCCTGTTTTGGTGGCCATTTTGTTTGTTTATAAACAAACTTTTTAAAACTGTTTTTAACCATTTTTAATGCGGCGAGGAGCGGCGAAATTGTGACAGAGGGTAATAGGAGATGTCCCCTAACGCACTGGTATGTTTACTTTTGTGCGATTTTAACAATACAGATTCTCTTTAAAGGGAACCCGAGGTGAGAGGGATATGGAGGCTGACATGTTTGATTCCTTTTAAATAATGCATATTGCCTGGCTGTCCTGCTGATCCTCTGCCTCTAATACTTTAAAGCCTAAACAAACATACTGTCATTAAGTTACATTAGTTATGTTAATTAAAATAGATAGGTAATATAATCTCTCACCCGCCCTGTTTTAAAAGAACAGGCAAATGTTTGATTTCATGAGGGCAGCCATCTATTTGGTTGAAAGGAGGTGACAGAGAGCATGAGACAGTTCCAACTGTCCTGTGTGCTGATCAACCCTCCCAGTTGCTAGGCAACGTGAACAACAACATAGGAAATCCCATCATGCTTTGCACAGTTTTAGGGGAAAAAAGCCCTGTCAGTTTTCTTTGATGGGTGGAGCTTAGCTAAAAATGCAGCTAAAAATGATGCTTTGGTAAGAAAAACAAAGTTCTGATGCTGTGAAACTGTTAAACAAACAACAAGCCTTTTCAGTTCTGCTGAGTAGATTTTTAGTCCGGAGGTTCTAGACCCTGAACATGCAGATCAGATGTCTATGACAAATCTGACAAGATTAGCTGCAAGCTTGTTTCAGGTGTGTGATTTAAACCATACTTACTAGAAAGATCAGAAAGATTGCCAGGTAACTGGTTTTGTTTAAAGGGAAATAAATATGGCAACCTACATAGGTCTTCACACCTTGGGTTCCTCAACTCCTAAGTGGGTCTACCTTTGCCACTGACCACCCTCTAAGTAGGGTCTATTTCCAAACTCCAACCACAAAGCACAAGTCTATGTTACAACTTTAACCTCAACAATGGAACAATACTACCCTCCTCTAGAAAGGGATGGTATCCCACCACCAGCCCCAGCTAAGGGAATACGCTTATGTGCTCCACACACTTGTACAGACAGGTTTGAGTGAATGGCATTTATGGTTTATTATCCTGCAGGTCTGGGTAAGGCTATTGCCATACTCACCGGGACCTCAGACATGGTGACAGAGATGTTCTTGGGATGGACAGCTAGCTGGACGCATTGTCGCTGGTCTGTTGCGAAGCGTTGAGGCTCATCAGCTCTTTCACATTTATCTTTCCGAGAACACCTGAAATACAAAAAATAACAGTTAATTTATGAAAGAAACAAATAACTACAACTTTATTAAATGTAAATTGTCTGATGCTAAAATCTCTACCCATCATTAAATACAACAATCACTGCTGCTTATGAAGCACAAACCAAACTGGACATTAACTACTGTTATTAGCTATTATTCGTTAGCTCATCCTGCAGCTGCTGTTTACTGCTTCCTGCTCCTCTGTTGTATGCTGTTGGCCATATTCACCAGGTTTAAAGCTCAAGTCAACTCAACAATGAAAAAGGCAATCGGGTTAATAAGTTAAAATATAAACACTGTATAGAAGCATTGAGGTGGACAAAACACCTTTTTCATGAGAACACAGTGCTTAAAGGGAAGGTCCAAGCAAAATAAAAAAAATGAGTTTCACTTACCTGGGGCTTCTACCAGCCCCATGGAGCCATCCTGTGCCCTCGTAGTCACTCACTGCTGCTCCAGTCCCCCGCTGGCAGCTTGCTGACCTCGGAGGTCGGCGGGCCGCATTGCGTACATTTTTACGCATTCTCGCTAGTGCAGGAACATTAACATATACATTTTTACGCATTACTGGTTCAATGCGTAAACATTTACGCATTGAACCAGTAACGCGTAAAAACGTATGTGTTAATGTTCCTGCACTAGCGGGAATGCGTAAAAATGTACGCAATGCGGCCCGCCGACCTCCGAGGTCGGAAAGCTGCCAGCGGGGGACTGGAGCAGCAGTGAGTGACTACGAGGGCACAGGATGGCTGCATGGGGCTGGTAGAAGCTCCAGGTAAGTGAAACTCATTTTTTTATTTTGCTTGAACCTTCCCTTTAAAACTGAAACTCTGGTTAAAGTGGACCTGACCTCTTGCACAGGACATAAGAACAAAGAAATGCACCCTGTGCGGTTTTAGAGAGAAGAGCCTGTCTAACGACCCCTTTTATGTAAGTAATCACAAGTGTAATTTGATCTCTCGGCTGTGTCAGCACAGAAATTCTCGGTAGACAGTTAATATGTAAATACAGGATGCTAACCCTTTGTCTGCTTTCATGAAAGCAGGAAATAGACACACTGCAGATTTATTGCAGGATTTGTATCAGCTGCAACAAAAATGTTTTTCTTGAAAGGTTAGTATGCTGTTGATTATCTTTAAAGGACATAAGAGGTAACAATAAACTGATGAGAAGAACAATTGTATCTATCCTCCTTCTCCTAAAAAGGACTTTTAGATATCCCAGTTTAATTTTAGATTTAAATCTAGTTTTTAATTTTTTTACTGTTTCATTGTCTCTGCTCAATGCCACCTTCACTGAAGTATGCTAGAGCTCAAATCTATGAATTATTGATCATTTTTATCTCTTTACTGCTCCAGGAAGTAATTTACTAACAGGAAAGTATTTTATGGCTGTAAGTACTTATCAGTGAGTGCGACTCAGCCCTGACTCAGACAGGAACTGCCACTTGCATACCTGATGTTTAACTCTTTCAGGCCAAGAAAAAAAGGAACACAGCATAGTTATTTGTGTGCTATGCACTGTACATACACATGTCTATCTCATCATGTCACCTCGGGTATTCTTTAAGTGCAGAGAGGAAGTTCTGAGTTCAAGTCCGCCTTAAAGGGATACTTAAGTGAAAATAAAAAAATTATTTTTACTCACCTGGGGCTTCCCTCAGCCCCCTGCAGCTGTCCGGTGCCCTCGCAGTCTCGCTCCGATTCTTCTGTCCCCGCCGGCGGGTACTTCCGGGTTCGGCGACAGCTGCCGACAGGCTGGGAACACGAGTGGTTCCCAGCCACAATATATCGCCCCCTATTCTGCTATTGACTTCTTGCCGCAATAGCAGCATAGGGGGCGATATATTGTGGCAGGGAACGCGAAGAATCACTCGCGTTCCCAGCCTGTCAGCGGCTATCGCCGAACCCGGAAGTAGCTGCCGGCGGGGACAGAAGGATCGGAGCGAGGCTGCGAGGGCACCGGGCAGCTGCAGGGGGCTGAGGGAAGCCCCAGGTGAGTAAAAATCATTTTTTTATTTTCACTTAAGTATCCCTTTAAGCCTCCTACACACGCTAGATGAAACTCGGCCAAGGCGACCAATAAGGAACCCCTCTGCAGAGAAGCCAGAGAGTGTAAAGTGGCCCTCCATGCCTGGTTGATCAGCTTTACTGTAATCAACTTAAGTATGGGAAGCACTAAAGTTAAGGTGGCCATACACTGGACGATTTTTTACTTAGATTGATTATTATAACCGATGAATGAATCAAATGAATCAAGAATAGAGTTGTCATTTTGATATAGAATCAATTCTTATCGGCCAATATTCGATTAAATTCTTAAAATGAATCGATTGAGTCTGTTGAGAATCAAGAGCTTTTTATTATGTATCCGACCTTTACTGGATCTGATTCATCAGGGTGCTTATTTTGTGATCAAAAAGAGCCTCTGATCGATTAAAGGTGGAAAAATGGAGCAAAAATCAACCCTAGTGTATAGGCAAAAAAAAAAAAAAAAATCGATTAATGTTTGATCAATTCATTTTGAATCAATTCTAATGCTGGGTACACACTATGAGATTTTCTGGTCGATTTACTGTCAGATCGATTATTTACAACATGTCCGATTTGCTTTTCGATCGTTTTCCGAGCATTTTCCGATCGATTTCCGTGCACTTTAATAGGAATCGATCGGAAAATGCTCGGAAAACGATCGGAAGGCAAATCGAACATGTTGGAAATAATCGATCTGACAGTAAATCGACCAGAAAATCTCATAGTGTGTACCCAGCATAAGAAACTATAGGTAACTCGATCGACCTACAGTTGACCACTGTATGGCCAGCATTAATGTTACCAAAAAACCCCAAAGACAATAATGAAAAACCTGACCTAAGTTGAAACCCGTCTCTTGTAATGTAAACATGTGTCTGGAGCGCAGCAGTTTGTTCGGCGCTTTCTGCAGTCCGGGCCAAAGTCACAAAAGTTGTTATTTAAACGGCACATTACAGCGTACAGTCGGCAAGCTCTAATTTAATTGGTTCTCCAGATGGGGATTTAGAGGTGAGGAGGCAGCAGGTAAGGTGAGAATCTTTTCCATCAGATGCCGAGAGCTCGGCAGGAGAGCTGACAGCTGCGGACTGCGAGCACAAGACAAGAGGAATTACTGCCACAGACTGACAGCTCTCCTGTCCCAAACATCCGACACGATCCCCCTCTCACGCCGCGTCCGCTACCCCCGTTCTCTGGCAGACTGGACACTTGAAGTGCTGCGTCGTGGCAAGACTGGCAGCTCCACACCTCTGGGGATTATCAGGAGCTGCCAAACAAGTCCAGCCGTCATTCACCGCAAAGGAAGGATGAAATTTAACTGTATCGCTCCCGATACCGCCCATCTATGGATATTTTACCAAACTCAATGGGGCAACGGCAAAACAGAAAGCGGTTTTCGAACCTAGTGACTTCCCTATATTTCTTTACCAGAGACTCAATCAGTAGCGGGGTATTCATTGTTTACATCTGCAACTGTTGGGCGCGTAAGGAAGGAAAGATCCAGTGATCTCACACATAAAGCAGAGCTTTTTACAGCATTTGTTCCGTTATATAACTTGTGAAGACATATATGGGCGCGGCCATACTTGGGATTTAGCTATCCAATGGCAAGCTTATGGTTAGGAGTCTTGCTTAGCAATACTGTACTGTGATCAAATCCCTGCAAGAAGACTAGAGATTTATTAATGCTAACCATGGGTAGATAGCGGCCTGATCCAGCGACTTATAAATTGCTCTTCAATCAAAAATCAATTGACTTGTAGTGATCATGTATGCTATTTTGTCCATTCAATTTTCATTCAGCATTAATCTGGTCAAAACCAACTGCTAATGCTGTCCCACTCACTGCATTAAATGCAATATGGCATTTGGTCCTCCCAACCCTCCCCCAACCACCTTGACTAAGATTTCCAATAAGCCTGATTACCCTTTCAATAGATTAACTGCTTATAATTGATCAAAAGAAGACTGACCAGGCATGCTGAGGTCAACAGATAACAGGCAGATTCGATTGAAGCAACTGAATCAGTCAAAAAAAATAAATCAATGAATGTACAGCTATCATAAGCCTACGCACTTGCTGTTGGTCAGAGCAAGCTTTATAGATGGTTTACGTTGTCCATTTTGGAGGGATTGATGTTCAGGCATGCTGGTCAGCTCTTGGTCGAGCTGTATGGAGGTGGCACAGGGGACAGAACGGACCAAAACTGTGGGAATCAAGGAATACCGTTCTTATTTGGTGGATGGCTACAGGGGAGATAAACATGGAGGGCTACAGTGATGATAAGGGAAATTAGAGGACACCAATAGACATTTAAGATAATTACCGTAAAGGAAAACTTAAGTATTTAAGTCAACTCATCTGACAGATCTGTCACGTTTAGTAGTCGTCCATCTCCTCATGGGGAATTTTCAGGGTATTCAAAAACTCTTACTGAATGGCAGTTGCTTGGTTCAACAACCATAAAAGAGGGCAAGCGAGTAGGGAAGCCGGCAGGCATCCTTCTATAGGTCCGTTACAGGGGATGATTTAGTAAAGATAAATATTCCCCCATGAGTAGATGGACTAGTCCAAACCCTGTCAGATCGGTCAGCTATTTACTGCCTAGTAACAGCAACATAGGAGAAAAGTAACTAGTGAAATAGTGCGTTTTACTCTGGGAGAAATACACTCCTTAAAAATATGAATTCTAAATGTTGCCATTTTTTGTGATAGTGGTCCTTTTATTTCACAAGCAAGGCTTTTAAACAAAAGTCTATGTAGTAATCATGCCATGTGCCCTTTGCATCAGTGAAGTGTAGTTTTAATGGCACCTACACTTTACGGCTGGGAATATTACGGCACAACTTTGTATTCTGGTTTGGCAGTAACATGTAATTTTCCCAGTGACCCAGGATTACCGCGCGTTGTCACCTGCCAGGGAAGATGCGGCCATTGTCATAGCCTCGATAGTGTCTCAGGTTAAGAGTCAGCCTGCGCTTTGTTTTCAACTAACCCTGCCAAGTGCACATCGCTTCTGGAGCATTAGACACAGAAAATAGATCTAATCCCTCCATAAACCCTAAATGCAGCGTTCTGTGCAGAGATTACCAGCAGTCATCTGAACATCTCGTACTTAGTGCTAGTTTATTGCAAGATTATCTACTGCCAGCCTCAAAGCTACCTAAGCTCTAAGTTTAGGTCCATTTTAAACAAAGAGGCCATGTGATGGATGCTGGGCAAGGCTGGTTTACTGGATCAAACATCTATGAGGGGTTTTAAAACTAACCTAAACAGTGACCATGTCAGGATGAAGCCGTGCTCCATGCAATGTTATGTCTACCCCAGCAGAGTAATGACACCTGTAGAGCAGTACTGACTGAGCTAAGGAGCTCACTTATAAACAAGGTGATGTGCTGATCACATTACAAGTGCTGTTAATTACAAATGGACCCAAACTCTTGCACAGCACACAATGAAAAGTCTTTACTTCACATAGAGCTAATGAAGAAACATTTGTTCTCTGTATTTGTTTATGCAGATCAACTGCCTAATTAGTTCTCATCAGTGACTGTGAATAGACTGCTGAAGAGCTCTGCCAAGGCAGTTCTCTCCATAAAGTGAACACTAAGGTTTGACCCTCTCAGTGCTCCCTGCAGAGGTGAAACCAAGTAAACCCATTTTTTTTAGGATTCCTATATATTGTAATGAAGAATTCAAGAATTTGTTCACAGAAATGTTATCATGCTGTGGTTATTCTTTCAGAGCAGAGAGGACGTTCTGAGATTAATTCCACTTTCAGCAAAAATAAAGGGCACTCTGCAACGTATCCATGTATAAGAGGTGGTGGTCAGCTTAACCTGCCCACTAATGACCTCTTTCAGATTACACATCCCATCCGCACACATTTCCAATCTGAGCCGTTTATATTTATTTGATTTCCACTTTATAAATCAATAAACAGCACTCGCCATTATGAAAATTGAGAACCCAATAAGACTTCAGTGGGGCGGGGTGGAGATAAATTCAAATTACTGCCACTTCGGATCACCACTGTAGGCCACTGATCCTACCTATGTGTACAGTCGGACTGCTAGTGGACCTGAACTCTTGCACAGGACAGAAGGCAAACAGAGAAAAATGCACCTTGTATGCATTTAGAGAGCTTAGCCTGTCTAATCCCTCCTCATGTGACTAATCACAAGTGTAATTTGATCTCTCAGCTGTCTGCCTCAGCAGAGCAGCTAATTTGTAAACACAGAATGTTAATCCTATGTCTGCTTCCATGAAAGCAGAAAGTAGACAAACTGCAGATTTATTGCAGGACTTGTATAAGCTGTAACAAAGAAATTCTTTTCTTTGAAGGTTATTATGCTGTTGCTTATCTTTTAGTGCAGAGAGGGAGTTCTGAGTTCAGGTCCGCTGTAAAGCCTCATCTACACGGGTAGATGAGGCTGCGATCCGGCGGCTCGATTAGCCGCCGGATCGCCTCTTCCGCGTGCCCGCCACGTCCCCGCGCTGCATTCGATTCCCCGCTCGTCCCCGCCGGCGCCGCTTATCTTCCGCTCGATTCCCTGCCATTGTCCCCTCGCGGGGAGCGAGCAGGGAATCGGCGGTGCGGAGATCCGTCCTGTCGGATCTTATCAATCGAGCCGCATCAGCGTGACTTCGAAGTCCTAAGTGTCCCCACTTATTCTTCTGCATTATTCAGAATATAAAATCAAACAGAAATCTAGCAAGCAGGTGGAGTGGTGCCTCTTGCATTAGCTGGGGCCGGTGAGCAGAAATGGGAACTCAGGAGTACAGAGATCTCACCAGCAAAGTCACAGAAAGATAGAAACTGGTCATTTTTTGCCAGTTACGAAATACTGAATTGTCAAGTGTTGGTTGACTGATCCTCTAAATTGTATACATCAGTATTATCTGTATAGTGGTTTCCCTTTAATTCTCACAAATAACACAGCTTTCTAAGAATGGCCACCTGCTCCGTATGACAAATGTGCCTTCATGCAGCCATTTTATCATGCTCAGGTTCCTGCAGGAAACATCGGCTGCGGAGGAATATATGGGAGCTGTGTCCTTTCTACACCTGGCCTAAATTACCGCTCTGCGCTTCGCAGGCCTCCCATGGGACTCGCGAGCAGTCGGTGGAGGCTCAGGAGGGAGGAGGCTGCTGCTATTTAAAGCGGAAGACTGAAAGGGGCTGTCAGTAACAGCAGGCCAGAGATGCGGCAGCGGCTCCCCTGAGGAGATATGGAGCATATACTTACGTGTTGTGCAGAACACACCAGCCACAGTGAGGGTCCCGGGAGCCCAGGCAGGTGTCACAGCTCTCATACTGCTCACAGCTCTCCACCGGAACACGCGTGACCTGAAACAGAGCAGAGACGTGTGTCAGAGCAGCGCACACATGAATATCACATACATGATTATCACAGGCACTTGCTAGAAACCGCATTATTATTTAGTATTTATATAGTGCCAACATGTTCTGCAGCAGTGTACAGAGTTTATGGTCTTGTCACTTAACTGTCCCTCAGAGGGGCTCACAATCTAATTGTATGTATAGTATTGTGTATGTATTGTAGTCTAGGGCCAATTTTTTTTAGGAGGAAGCCAATTAACTAATCTGTACTGTATTGGGATGTGGGAGGAAACCGGAGTGTTTAGAGAAAACCCACACAGATATGAGAACATCATACAAACTAAGTTCAGATAGCTCCCTGGCTGGGGTGTGGACCGGGGACCCAGCGCTGCAAGGCGTACTTGTCCCTATGATATGTTCTATTATTGATGCCATTTCACACACTTTCTGGAGATCTGATTGGATGCTCTTGTTTTGTTATATAGTTGCATTTTTTTTGGGGGGGGGGATATGGAGGGAGTCGTTATTTTTCCTGTAAAACTTAATGTGGCTCTATACTAAGACGGATGTGGAGGCTGCCCAGGCCCGGCCCGCTCATGAGGCGGGGTGAAACTTTTGCCTCAGGCGGCATCTTTCTAGGGGCGGCACCCGCCCGTCCTTGGGTGCGGGGAGCCGGCCGCCGAGCTGGAGGGGTAGCGGGCAGGACGGGGGTATTGGGCCTAGCGGCGGGGAGGGGGGTCGGACCCCCACCTCCCTCGCCTGGGTCCCCCGATCTGCGCTCCCCTCCAGCCTTACATAGTGAAGCAGCCAGCCGCTACTCGTAAGAGGCACGGGCGGGGAGGACTCACCTCTTCCTCGTTCCAGCGTGCGCTCCACTGACGTCACTTCCTGCAACGCTGCAGGAAGTGACGTCAGTGGAGCGCACGCTGGGAAGAGGTGAGTCCTCCCCGCCTGTGCATCGTACGAGTAGCGGCTGGCTGCTTCACTATGTAAGGCTGGAGGGGAGCGCAGATCGGGGGACCCAGGCGAGGGAGGGGGGGTCCGACCCCCCTCCCCGCCGCTAGGCCAAATACCCCCGTCCTGCCTGCTACCCCTCCAGCTCGGCGGCCCCCCTCCCCAGGAGGGGGGGGGGGCGGCAGCAGCAATTTTTTAGAAATTTGCCTCAGGTGGCAAAAAGTGTAGGGCCGGCCCTGAGGCTGCCATTTCTATTTTCTATTAAAAAATACAGATTGCCTGGCTGCCCTGCTGATCTTCAGTTGTGTTTGAATCACCAGCAGCAAGCATACAGGTAGTGTTTGCTTAAAGTACTATAAGCACAGGATCAATAAGACAGCTGATCAGCAATTTTTAAAGTAAACCTTTGTTCAACTGTTTAGTGTTTAGAACTCAGGTCTGGGTTGTAATTTATACTGCCCTTTTCTCCATCACTAAGGCCCTGTTTACACTGTGCGCCAGCATCTCAGAGAAGGCACAGGAAAGAAAAACTGGATGGCATAGTGAAGACTGGCATGTTTGACTCCATAAGCTGTCAAACACAGGTTCACTTTAAACAACGCTAGTTGTCCGGTTGTCCTGCTGATCACATTTCTCTAACACTTCAAGCCACTTTGGACAAAAAATGGCAGCAATGAAAATCCAAAAGAGATTCTTATCATGCTGTCTAAAATAACAAAAAAACATTCCTGGAATTTTTAGGATTCATATGTTCAAATCGCACATCTGGAACAAGTATGCAGAACGTGGAGATCAGTATTAAAAGTAATATTTTCAAGACAGGCAGCAATGGGTCCCCTCCACAGGCTTCACAATACTGGTTTCCATCAAAGCATTCCCATGGGATATACATGGGTAAATAACATACAAATGTTATTCACTTTTCTAAAGGTCCCTTTTTTATTTTTCATTTCAAGAATTACTAAACCAGTGCTTTATCTATGCTAACAAGGCAATGGAACTGTACTCTAATGCAAAACACAAGCAAAAGCACTTCCATTTGGCTTAGAAAACACTGCTGATGACAGTGTGGTTGGCAGAAAGGTTTAAAATGCTTTTATTTCTGTTTGTTTGTTTTGCAGTTGAATGAAGCATAGTCCAGTGAGGAAAAACAGTAAATCTGCAATAGGAGCAGCTTCACTTAACCCTGCTGCTTGTGTTCGAAAAAGCAGCCACCAAGCAAGGAAGTATAACAGATGGTCCTGCCCACTCTCAAACTACCACACTTCAGGAAATCATTTAAGTATGAAAGTGTCTGAGCGTAGCTTCTCTTTAGCCTGTGAGCGCTGTGGCTGCAGATCTTTATCCTGCGCACCTCTTGTCTGCTTAGACAAAATTCCCATCCCTAAATATTCACATGTAATGTAGCAGAAAGGGGCTCATTAAACCTGTAATTCCCCAGCACAGAGCAGCGTGCAGAGAAGGGTGATAATAGCGGCAGCATGAATATGAAGTAGGAGAGATCACACAGCAGGCCAGGAGAGATGAGATCTGCTAAATGGGACCTATAAGAGAACCAGCGGAGGGGTGAGGAGCGCAGGCCATACTTAGTTATCTGAGAGGGCTGCTCCACCCAGCACTGGTGTTCTGCGGATGATGGAAGAGTTATAGGTATCCATGTACTTTTATTTCAAAATAACCTAAAATGGTGCCCAGCTATTTAATTACACTATTTTACACAGTTTTTAGGATCAAGACACGGCATTCCTAATAAATACAGTATAAGCTGTTACATTATATGAAGCAAGAGATATATGGAGGCTGCCATATTTATTATTGTTTAGTACTAGTAAAAACGGGCGCTTGGCCACGGCCGCTACTTCCCCACAACGTGTGCACAGACACATCCTGCTCGCCTGTCCCCCACTGATGTCCGAAGTATATGCACACAGGGAGATGTTACTTGCTTAGCAGTTGGAAAAAGCTGTTATTTCCCACAACGCAATGAGGTTCACAGACAGCAAACTGTCAGGTCTGGTAGCAGGGGCACCGGAAGACGCAGAGACACAGGGGTTTTAATATATAGGTTTTATATAGCGCCAACATCTTCCGCAGCGCTGTACAGAATATATTGTCTCTGTTAGAGGAAACCGGATGACCTGGTGGAAACCCACATGAACACGGGGACAACATACAAACTCCTTGCAGATGTTGACCGGGCTGGGATTCATACTGGGGACCCAGTGCTGCAATGCAAAAGTGCTAACCACTACACCACCGTGCTGCCAATGTATTTCCTTTTAAACAATGCAGATCGCCTGACTATTCTGCTAATACTTTTAGCCATAAACCCAGAACAAGCATGAAGATCAGGAGTTCCGACTAAAGTTTCACTGCATTTGTCATACGCTTGTTTCAGGTGTGTGGTTCAGACACACACACAGAGGAGAGGGAAGGCTCTGGGTCCTGTAGCCTTTCCGTTCCTCTCACTGTCCCCGCATTCCAGCGCTGGCTCCTCCATTGGCAATCTCCAACCATTGGGTTGGAGTCCTTGGAAGTCTTTGGGAGCCTGAGTGCTCCTCCAGACTGGCGTCTCCGTACAGCACGGGAATGTGTGCTCGCACATGCTCAGTACAGAGCAGCCCGTCTTTGGGAGTACTCGGGCTCCCATAGACTTTCAAGACTGCCAACAGGGGAGACAGCTCTGAAATGTGGGGACCGTGAGAGGAATGGGAAGACTTCATAGGACCCAGAGCCTTCCCTCTCCTTAGGTATCTGATTTATTTTATTTCAAATTGGCTTCAGACTCCCTTTAAAATGCACCCTTCTCCTTTAAAGAGAACCTGTACTGAGTAAAAATATTTAAAATAAATGCAGGAGGTAACTTCAAATGAACATTACATAGTTACCTTGCCATCAGTTCCTCTCAGAAGCTCACCATTTTCTTCTGACAATAATCCCTTCCAGTTCTGACAACATTTTGTCAGATCTGAAATATATCAGTTGCTGTCAATAAAATATCAGTTGCTGTCAGTTATAGCTGAGAGGAAAATTGATGTACCAGGTAATGTCCATGTTTCCTTATGGCTGAAGTGGGCGATGTTACAGTTTAACAGTGTGCTGACCAGAAAGCTGTTATGGGTAATGGCCATTTTCAAAATGGAGGACGGAAAATTCCCTTGATCACAGTGAACAAACAGGACGCGGGAGAGGAGAAAGACACTGAGGAGTAGATTACATGGAAGGTAAGTATGACTTGTGTATGCTTATTTTGACTTTTAATTTTCAGTTCAGGTTTTCTTTAAATATGCAATAATGAGGATCAATCAATTAAAAAATAAGCCATTAAAGGCATAACTCTTTCCCATCTCAGAATGTTTGGGTACATGATACAGGCAGACTGTGGGAAAACGTATTTCCATCAAAGTCAATGACCACATACAGTATGTCCGGCTTAGAAGGTGACCCTGTCAGCCCCCCGTGTTTACCGTTCTTACAGGATCAAAATGACGCCAACTGATCAAAAGGAAGGAAAAAATACACACAAATACTGGATTCTATATGAGGAATTCTTTTGTGGCTGATTAATAAAATCGCTTCCAGACGCAGCTGAGAATTCACCGCTGTGCAATTGCAGCGTATAATGGACATCACATGGTGGGGAGAAATTACACCCAATTTATGAGTATTGCGGCACTTATGAATCTGCTATTGTTTTATCGACTTGCAAATAACACATCATTTTCTTTTTCTTTCAGCAAATAAGTGCTTGATTCACTTTTTACATTCCATTTCATTATCTTTCTCTCCTTAAAAGGAGCTACGCTGCAGTTCCAGCGAGGGCACAATTAGAGTTATTATTCAGAAATGTATTTTCTTTTCACCGAAAGGGGCTTTTGGCTTTGTGAAATGACGCGGAGGTGAAGCTACGTCATTCGTTTGGGTACAAAAACCAGCGGAGCTCTTCTGAGCGGCCGTACACACAACGGTTTTATGTCTTCTGCTGCATTTTACAGCTCAGGCAAAATACAAGAACTTGTGAAAGACCAATTACTGAAAGGCCGAAACTCATAGCAAAATACACCGTCTGACATCTACAGTAAAAAATAATGTCTTAAAATAGTTACATGACTTGGCGCATGACTAGAAATCACAGACACAGATTTGAAAGAGCTGTAGGCAGTGTAGACCCTTGCCTAAGGCCCATTAGCGGCTAGGGCACCTGCTGCACCTCTCTGCAGTTCAGTGGCTCTAAGTGCATTTCCATACTGCTATAGACTATCATTTGAATTACACAGCTCTAAGCGGAACAAATTTCTGCCTAGGGAACAGGAAGTCTTTGTCTCAGCTCCTCACATAATTGACGGCCAGAGAGCCCATCTCCCAGGTGTCATATCAAGTGCAGCCACGGTGACCCCTCCCTAGCAACAGATAACTAAACAGCTACTAGGATCCCCTAAGCCAGTGATGGCTAATCCTGGCACTCCAGCTGTGACAAAACTACAAATCCCATCATGTCTCTGCCTCCCCGAGTTATGCTTAGAGCTGTCAGTGAATTGCAATGCCTCATGGGACTTGTAGTTCCACCACAGCTGGAGTGCCAAGGTTAGCCATCACTGCCCTAAGCCCTTGGCGAGTGTTGCCACCATGATATAAATCCCCTAGTGCCAGTCTCACCCTGTAGAGGTTTCATCGTCGTCTACCCCCGACCCGTACGAAATCCGCCCTGCCAGGCAACTGGCAACTTTAAGGAAATAAATATGGCAGCCTCCATAGGCCTCTCACTTCAGGTTTCCTTTAACCAGTCAATTCCTGCATGGATCATTTCTGGGCTACAGGCTGAAAACTTTTCAGAGAGCTTCTTTGAAGTCTGAGTAGTATGATCATGCGGAGCCAAAAAGTAATAGGCCTCCCATGCATGCAGTGAGCTTTCAGCTCCTTCGCGGCACTTCTTACATACACACACGCCCACATTTTGAAAACTGGATTTTTAGCTGCAGCGCTATTGAACAAAAAACAACACTTGGGTACTCTGTGTACTATGCTGAATAGTACACTTAGGTCTGTGCTTGGCGATGGGTTGTAAAGAAGCCCATTAAATGGTTAAGAGGAAAGAAAAAAAAAATTCTAACAAGCCAGTTCATGAAGCTACAAATAGGCCTCATTCAGAAACTGGGAGAAGACGACAAAGTAGATACTCAACCCAAACATTGCTGAGATCACAGATCGGCTCCCCACTCGACTGCCTGATCAGGAACACACACTGATTACATTTGCATGGAGACTGGTAAATTTCAGAGGAGACGCCGCATCTTGGGTGTCTCGTCTCCACCGCTGCGCGATTTTCAGACCCAGGAACGAGAATTACTCAAGGTGATTTCGAAGCCCTACTTTACACTCCTGATTAAACCTGCCTCTGTGATATTCTTCATCTGCTCCGTCCATCAATTGCTCCGATACTGAATACTGCAGACTTAGAATTCTACATTCGTTCACGCAAGACTTCTACTTACTCTACAGGTGGAATGGCCTGGGTGGTGGGGGAGGGGGGGGGGTTGTTGTGGGGGAATAAAGGACAGAAGAACAAAAGTTTGATATGTGCCCCATACTCCCTGTTATTGGGCTGTTTGGAAGTGTTCTTCAAAAACTAGGTGGTGAGCATAGTAGTTGCGGTGACTGGAGTAGGGACTCTGTGACCTCTTCTTGCTCTGCTACTTCATTGCACTGTAACAGAGGTCCTGGACCTGTCCTCTCAGGTCTACTCTGCACAGTTCAAGCATGGCTTTATCTTGATGCAGAACTTTTGGCTCCTCCTCCAGCAGCCCAATTATATTTTCACACTGGGGTTGTCCAGGATGCAGGTTACTCTAGAGAACAACTTCAGATGGCTATTTATATATAGCTGAGCACTATATGAGAAGACTAGCTATTTTTAAAGCCGCTATATATTTTAAAAAGGTTATTTATGGAAAGGTTACACTCTTTACACTGTATACTCGTTCCACATTATGCTTTTTGTGTTGCCTTGTGGCACATTTCTGAAACTAATGTAGCCATTTTTTTCCCCAAAAATCCACAAGAGGGTGCAAACCTTTCTCCCAAATACCATCCCGATGTATATAAACAGATCTTGTTTCCTCAAGCACAGTATTATAAAAGAGACCTAAAGACTCAAGTTCAGGGCAAAATCTTAAAAAACATGCTCAACAGCTGAGTAAGCCGTGTCCCCAAAAAATTACCTCTAATTCTAGATACACATGATACAATTTTCTGCCAGATTTACCTGCCAGATCGATTTTTTCCAACATATCCGGTCTAAGGTTAAAGAGGAACTAAAGCCTAAACAAACATACTGTCATCAAGTTACATTAGTTATGTTAATTAGAATAGATAGGTAATATAATCTCTTACCCACCCTGTTTTAAAAGAACAGGCAAATGTTTGTGATTAATGGGGGCTGCCAACTTTGTCATGCAGGCAGCCATCTTTTTGGTTGAAAGGAGGTGACAAGGAGCAGGAGACACAGTTCCAACTGTCCTGTGTGCTGATAACCCCTCCCAGCTGCACACGCTAGGCTTCAAATGTCAAATTCAAAATTTAAAAAGTAAAAATTGCACCAAAACAGCAGAATGAGATCAACAAAATCAGAAATCCCATCATGCTTTGCACAGCATCAGGGGAAAAAAGCCTGGGCAGTTTTCTTCTGTGCAGCTAAAAATGAGGCTTGTATAAGAGAAAGTTCTGATGCTGTGAAACTGTTAAAGAAACACAAAGCCTTTTCAGTGCTGCTGAGTCGATTTTTAGTCCGGAGGTTCACTTTAAGCACTTAAAAAGGGTTTAGGAGTTAGGTAGAAGGTCTTACTTTTAGGCAATAGGTGGGATGAGAGAGAGGGAGTTAAGATTAGGCACTTATAGCAGACGGTAGAGGGTGGAATGAATGCTGGGTAGTGCATAGTAAAATATTTATACATTTCTTTTATATTGATTACTGATATTTTACTATTCGGACCACCACCTGTGCCAATGGATGCGGCAGAGGGCAATATGTACTCCTCCACAGTTTCTGGGGACGAACCAACTGGCCAAATATGTCCACTCCAGCCAACTGCTTGTGGGAGATGCTTTGATGGACAGAGAATGGGGGTGCAAAAAAAATATCAAACAGACAGTGAAAAGGAAAACAAATATTTTCAGCCATGAACAGCTTGATCTCCTCCATATAAACCCATATTAACACAAGCCGCTCGGTGCTTGTTTTCCCAGGAGTCTATCTGTCAAAAAACCGCCACTTGCTGCTGGCAAGAGAAAAAAAATCCTCCCATGGCAATCTAGGGTCCTTTGGGGATAACACAGATATACCGAGGGATAGAAAACCACCCCAAGCAGCACCTCAAGGGCGGATGGCATCCCACGTACGCACCTGCCGGCTGCTGTGCACAATCAGCATCTTTCAAGGCTTTTACCTAAGCTGAAAGCACAATAAATGCCGAGACAAAGTACAAGAGAAATAAATCGTTAGCGGGAGTAGCTGCGCAGTGGGAGGCTGCAATGAACGCTGGGATAGCCGTCTCATAAAGGATTCCATAAAGTGACAAACATTAGAAGGATCTTTCACACAAACAAAAGCGGTTTGCTCAATAGTGTCTACATGGAACTTGGAAAACATCCGAGACTGAAGTTGGACTTAAAAGTCAAAGTCAACCAGAAATGTAACTTACATAGAGGCTGAAAGGCTATATAACATGACATCTCGCACCTCTCGGGACCTCCAGCAATAAGATATCTCCCCCCTCCTGCCACCATTACACAGCCATACAGTGATGTCACCCTCTCCCATGTGAAATCTCCATAACATAGAAAGGAGAAAATATTGGAGAGACCACATGGGAGAGAGTGATATCATTATTATGGACTATAGACTGAGCAGACACACAAACCACTGCAGGGTTTTCTCTCGCCCATCCATAAGAGAAAGATACACTGTCCATTGCTGCGCCCAGAAACAGCCATATCCCGAGAGGGGATTTAAAGGGAACCTAAAGTGCGTGGAATGCGGTAGCTGCCATCTTCATTCTCTAATAAACAATACCAGTTGCCTGACTTCTATGTTGATCAGGGATGAGCTCCGGATAAAATTTGGATAAAATCAGAATCTTTAGTATCGCCAAGCACGACTGGGTCGTGCCCGGAATTGGGCTTGGCACGTACAGGGGACTGATACAGGATATAGATACAGATACAGGACAAATCAAGCAGTCATAAAGGAACACAACATTATACCAGATGCAGAGAGAGACAATGTAGCATAAGTTACAACACAAAAACATCCAAAAACAACCCAAAAAAAAGTCAGCTTGAGCTAGAGCGCCGTCTATGTGTAGAGTGCCTCAGTGCCGGCATGGTGTTGTGGTGTGGGGATGGTCAGTTACGTGGAGTGAGTTCAGAAGGTTGACAGCCGAGGGAAAGAAACTGTTCTTATGCCTTGAGGTCTTGGGGAAGATGGACCGGAACCGGAGTCTCCGTCTCGAGGGGAGCCGACTAAAGAAGCGATGGCCTGGGTGCGAGGGGTCGTTGGTTTCATTCAGATTTCATCCTCTAATTACTGCACCTGAGCGGGTGTGGGCGGGGGCGGGGGGATGGGCTGGGGCTAAACTTACCCAATAGCCTTCTTCTTTAACCCGTCCCACGCTGCGTTCCAAGCCGCCGTCACGTGACTACAAACACTTCCTCCTTCCGGGTTGAAGGAGGAAGCGTAGTAGTCACGTGACGCAGTACATTATTCAAGATATCCACTTTTCCACTAATTATCCTGGTTTCAGCATCAGAAAAACCTCCTATATATTGTTGTATATTGGTATGTAGCCCCAACCTCCCAGTGATGCTTAGCCTAGGCTGTTTAGTTATTCAAAATTACCCTCCCCCCTCCCCAAGCATTTCGGGAGACTAGGTATGTTTTCTACTAGCTTTAGAACTATTAGTAAACAAACATTCTGCAGATATTACCTGGCAGGACTAAACATGCTGCCAATTGTGATAAATTTCAGAAAGTAAATCAGGGAGAATAAGATTTTGCAATGGGCAAATATTGAGTAAATAATTTATAAATTAATATAATAAGTAATTGAATCCATTACATTACTTTCTCTAGAGTTCCTCTTTAAGACACAGGACTGGTCACTGGGGTATAAATTGCTGGCAGATCTGAGTATATACAATCAGATAGCAAGATCTGTACAAAGCTTTAGTAAGGCAACCCAAGAGCGCAGGAGTTAGTGGGGACACAACAGGGCATACAGTGTTACACTATAGCCTCTAATTTGAAACTTTCTGCCATGATGATGACATTTTCCAGGCAGGAGACGCGCATCATGTGCTCCTCACAATACAGAGCTGTCACTGTGTGAAAAAGAAAACCTTGAAATTCTGCGCTAATCAATTTCAAATGATGGAATCTGCACACGTACACTGCAGACGCATGTAACATTATATGCAACATATGTTCCATCAATTGTAATCTGTTCATTTACATGCACTGACAGACTCTGCACTGCTTTATAGCACTTACTGACTATTCCCATCAGCCTCCATCCCAGGAGCTTACAATCTACTATCCATACCATACGCACACAGATGCTCTCGGCAACCACTTTGTTTGGAGGCCAATTAAACTAGCCTTTTTTTTCAGACCATAGGAGACAGCAGAGGAATTCAGATGAAACAAAAACCAGAACAGATGAACAAAATACTGGTATACACAATTCATCCAGGTAGCACTGACAGAAACTGAATCCAAGAGTCAGGGGTGTCAAACTCAAATACAAAGTGGGCCGAAATTGAACACTGGGACCAAGTTGCAGGCTGACCTGAATATCTAGTGGCCACCTCTATCTCCCATAGTTCCCTGGTGTCTAGTGCCTCCCTCCTTCCCCTATACGGTTCCTTGGTGTCTAGTAGACCCCCTCCCTCATTAAGTTACCCGCTTTCCCCCCTACCTTTTAGAGTTGTCTGGTGTCTAGTGGCCCTCCTCTATTCAGCTACCTGTTGTCTAATGCCTCCTCCTGCCCCTATAGAGTTCTCTGGTATTCTGGTGTTTAGTGGTCCTTCCTCCCTTATACAGTTTCCTGGTGTCTATTGCCCCCCCCCCCCCCCTTCCCTATACAGTTCCTTGGTGTCCTTCACTTCCAATATAGCTTCCCTGGTGTTCTATAGTGGGGGAAAACCTAATGCAAAGTGGGGGAAACCACTTGCAAGCCAAATCTGATGGCTCTGTGGGCCAGATTTGGCCCAGGGGCCAGAGTATGACATGTATAGTCTAGCGCTACAAGATCACTGCTAAGTGTTCAATCACGTTAATTATTTGGAACACCATCACTGATAGGCCTGGCTAATGCCATATAATAAATTTATTTTTTTATACACGAGTCATTGAAAGCTTAACTTTTTTTTTTCTAGAAAATAAGCAAACACAACCTCAGTATCTGTTTTCATGCAAGTCCTGAGACTTACCAGGGTCAGCATTAACAGAGTAAAAAGGACGATCGAAGCAGAATCTCAGCAGCCTGATGTGGTGTATGTCCACATTAAGTAACCCGCAGATCACCATTATTAAACCAGTTTTCATCATACCTCCAGTTTATTTGTGTGAAGGTTCTCTTCTAACCAGGTCTTCGTATAACCAAAATAACAATAAGCTCAGTATCTTATTGATTAAGTTAACATATCCTAAGTACTCCTTCTGCATCTCCCCTATTATTCCCCCACTGCCCCCAAAAACATACTGTATTTGTACACAGGGGCCCAGTGCTGACAGTAGTCAGAACACTGTGCTGACCTGACTTGGGGCTGCTTCCTCCATCCACTAGATAGCGCTGTGTTGACCGACAGGTTATTCATTTATTGCCATGGTGAGGGCGATTACCAAATACAGTGCTGGAGCCAGTGTGGCCTGAGGGAAGCGGCAGGTCGGGTAGCGCCAGGTCGGGTAGCGCATCAGTGAAGCCCTCAGCACCTGTGGGTGAGGATGGGTGGGAGCAGCTACCTTATAAGATCCTGTACTAAGCATTTTAGGAGAAAGTAACAAGTGCCATAAGGCTCATTTAATGTCACCTTTCAAACTCCAATGTGAACAAGCCTTTAAAACTTGTTAACATGACATGCCACTGCTTACTCCATCCACTAGATGGCATTCTACTGAAGATGGTGTATCTATTCTTTCCAAGCTTATCAAATACAGTTTTATGACTTGGATCTAGCATGACCGAAGGAGGCGTATGCAGGTTACTCAGTGAGTGTCAGGCTGTTGTCCTTTCTAACCACGAGCTATTAAAGCTCCAATTTGGCGTGCTGAGCTGCCAGTATGGCTGCCCAAACTAAACACTGCCAAGAAGGTCTGCCTTCCAATATGAGGCTACAGTGTCCCTTATCACGTCCCTGATGACTGTAGGAGGTCACCTCTTCCACATCATTCAGCCAAAGTGTCAACATGTGTCCCACTGCGGAGGATGGAGTACTAACATATGGAGAGGGGCTGTTCCTAGAGGCTACAATCTCTTGGAGCCCGCTGGAAAAGTTACTGAAAACACCTGCTGGAGGAATCCTTGGATTCAGGTAACGACAACCTCTTAAAACATACAACTTGTGCACAGCATCTGAGTTTTCCTCTAGTTGTGCGGCTGGCTCCTAGACTGGACAGGCTGGCTTCTGAATTCCACTGTAATTTGTCCAGCCCCGGTTTTATGCAGCCTTAAAGTGCACTTTATGATTTTGCAAGCTACGTATGTTCTTTAAGACTGCTATAAACAATTATGGTGGTTATATGGTGCATTTATGTATACAGAACTGTATGTAGGCCCAGAAGTAAGACAGCTGTTCAGGAAACAGATATTTGGTTTCAAGAGGGACAATTAAGAACAATGGAGCTCTCAAATAGCCATCTGTATAAAATAAAATTTAGCATGTTTAATATGCATTTCCTTGCTTATTGGAACAGTTAAAGCATTTTTGGATAGAGCAAGGAACGGTCAGAATGGCCATTGGATTTTACTGCAGTCTGGGTTCACAGTGAGAGCTTCAGAGGACAGCAAGGAGGCAATAGAGTTCTCAACAAGAAAAAACGTGTTATACTGAGGATGGGTAGTGAATCTGCTTTTTATAGAAGTCTGAGTGCTGTTGGGGAAATTTCCCTCACTTCCTGTCCTCTTCACAGGTGTCCTAAACAGCAGGAAATGACAAAAAATTCCTCCTTTGGGAAACAAATAGCAATAACACTGTCCAATATTCTAACCTATCCCGACTTTTTTAGAAACAGACCCACCCAAAAAAAAAAAAAAAAAAAAAAAAAAAAAGAGATGGTGTTAATCTTTTAAGGGGGAGACAATAGAAGATGGCTGTTCTTGCCTTTCGCCTATGTTGCTTCTGAGCTGCTGCATTAAATCACAACTCTAGAAGAGCTCATACAGATTTTGGCATGGGTGATCTCTGTGTCGGCACACTACTTTGGCTATGCAACAATTTTCCGGCTGCTCTTTTGTAGCTTCTTACAGTCATTCAACTAGCCTTAACCAATTCCTTCTCCAGGGGAGACACTAACCCTTTCCTGATACTTAACCTAGTCTCCCTCCTTAAAGCAGACTGTAGGGGGGGGGGGGGGGTCGGGGGAAAATGAGTTGAACTTACCCAGGGCTTCTAATGGGCCCCCGCAGACAACCTGTGCCCGCGCAGCCACTCACCGATGCTTCGGCCCCGCCTCCAATTCACTTCTGGAATTTCAGACTTTAAAGTCTGAAAACCGCTGTGCCTGTGTTGCCGTCTACTTGCTCCCGCTGATGTCACCAGGAGCGTACTGCGCAGGTCCAGTAGGGTCTGTGCCTGCGCAGTATGCTCCTGGTGACATCAGCGGGAGCAAGGACACGGCAAGGCAGGCATAGTGGTTTTCTGACTTTAAAGTCTGAAATTCTAGATGTGAACTGGAGGCGGGCCGGAGCATCGGTGAGTGGCTGCGCGGGCACAGGTTGTCTGCGGGGGACCATTAGAAGCCCCGGGTAAGTTCAACTCATTTTCTCCCGACCCCCTACAGTAGTCCTTTAACACTAACCTCTTCCCAATGCTCAATCCTGCCTCACCAACCCCCCATGTTACACTTTCCTGAGACCTAATCCTAATATCCCCTCCTTAAAATGAATCTGATACTGACGGACCTTCTCTCCCTAATGTTAACCTCTTACTTACAAAAAAAATAATCCTAACCCACCCACTACCTAAAAGCCTAACCTACCATTCATAACACGAACCTCTTACTGACTGCTCACCATATACAGCCACCTTTAACGCTAACCCCTTACTAACACCTAATTCTTACCTATCTCCTTGACATTAACTCTTTCAGGTGCATAACCATAACATTTCCTCTTAGGAGTCCTTTCCGAACACAAAACCCATTTCCTGGAAGCCTAACTCTAACTAATACAACTAACCTATAATTTACCATTAACCCTTCTAAACTACACCGAACCCGAACTGATATTCATACTTCTTCATCTTTTCCTCGAACTCTGAATCCAAGCACCAGGGACAGAAAACTTGCTTTGGTTTCAGAGAAGTCCAAGACCAGCACCCAAATTAAGCCCTCCTGGCCAAACAGCCCCCTCGGCTTCAGCATTGGCTAGATTATAGCTAAGTGATGAGGGCTAAATCAACTTCAACAATACAACCTGCTTCAATATCGTGAAGGAACCTGCACACTCTGTGATAAGAGTTCCTCCAGCTCTATCAGTAACTTACCAAGGAGAGACGGTGTATATATCTCCCTCTGCTAGAGGCTGAGACGCTTCTCCCAAATTCTCCTGAACACGAGGCCTGAGCAGCAGATGCTTTCATCTGATACAAGCGTCAATGGTATTTATGAAATGTATTAATATTCGCCCGGAGGCTGCTAGGTAATTAAATTCCACATGGAACGTCTTGTTAATTTAGCCGGTTTTTCTTAAATTCTCACCTCCGGGCTCCTTTTTTCAGAATTAAAAGCCTGGTGTGCCCCACGACAGGGGTGATGGATTCCCATGCAGAATTTTCTCTGCATTGCGCTCCCCTCCTGTGTGCCTAAATTACAGTTGTAATAATCCAAATATATTATCTAAAGTGAATCCCCACCTATTCACCTCCAAGATAAAAAAAATGTCACAATACTCTCTAGGTGCTCTGATGTTTCATTTGCATATCATTTGCATTAATCTTACATCGCACGTTCATTATTTTAATTCCTAGTACAATCCTTCAGCTACGGTCTCTCGTTTTTAAGTTAAGTGGGTGGAGAGTAATGTAAAAACAAACCTGAAGCTTCCCAGCATGCACTACTTCAGAGGAAACTGAGCTGCACTATATGCGACTATTTAAAGTAGCACTCCAGTCACACTAGAGGTACTATCAGATGGTAATAGCGGTTTCTGCTTGGATTTCTTTATGCTGTCTTCATAACTACAGGAAATGAAGGTTAATAGCCCTTAAGCTAAGTACACTTGCCAAGTAAAGGGCGCAAATTGTTCAGGACGGAGGAACGACATCTGTGAACGCTACCCGAAACACTACAAATACTGCAATCACACTGCTATTTGCAACACTACAGAGATTGCAGAGAAAACAGACTGGGGACATGAATTCAAAACGCACTCAATGCCAGGCTATTTTTGGATAGTGGCACTGATACTTGGCCTGATGATATTAGTTGTGTATGCTCACGAAAAGCGTTGCCCATCCTTGAGGTAAGCCACCTATTACATTTTAAAGTAGTTAATGCCAGTGGCGTAGCTAAGGAGCTGTGGGCCCAGATGCAAGTTTTACAATGGGGCCCCCTAAGCACTCTATACATAACAATTGATACGGCGCACCAAAACCTACCAATGGCAACTGCAGTGTCAGAGGTGCAAGAAGGGGATGGGGAGTAGATTGCTAATGATTACCATTATTCAAAGTATATATAGAAGTGATTATTATGAGCACAGGACCAATAGAGAGCTAATACTGTAGCTGAGGGAGGGTCCTTTGGGGCCTCGATGCGGTCACAACCTCTGCAACCCCTATTGCTACGCCCCTGGTTACTGCATTTTAACCTTCCCGGTCTTAAAGTCCCCCCCCCCCCCCCCGCACATTAATTCAAAATTGATGCAGAGAAGCTGCACATGTGTACTTACACCAACGGTCACTTGTGATCTAATGTATTGTTCACACAATCTCACAACAATCCCCTGAACTGATCGATGTAGATAGACCATCAGATATGCTCCAGAGCGATGTCAGACTGCGCACATTGCATCTATGCTGAGCAACTGTTGTGATGAGCTCATTAACAAACAAAATATGTCATCCATTCTGAGCAAACTGATTTAATGAGAATGTGTAATTTCAGGGAATATAGAGATCTCCAATACATTTGGTTATTTAGTGCCTATATATTAGTTTCGAGGGTACTATGTACTGGCACAAACTCCTATTTGATTATAGCTCAAACTGCTGCCAGCATGTCAGATAAATAGTTAAAGACAATCTACTTTTTAAATATTTTAGGCAACAATCAGTTGGTGTAGGTCGCAGCATCCAATCGTCCCAACAGCCCTACTGCTAAGATTATTTCATCAGCTTATTAAAAACTAATTTGATATATCCCACAGTTTTATTTTTTTTTAAATGTTTTACAGTGGACGTAATCAGAGAAGAGTCAGACTTGTGCAGTATTAAGCTGCACCAGAAGGGGGCAGGTCTTGGACCTCTCTACACTAGAGGGAGGTATGTCTTGATCCTTGATGAAGTGACCTGCAGAGTTTGTGTCTGTTACTTTAAAACTAAAGTACATACAGCATTAATTTTGTATGTAAAACAATTGGCAAGAAATGGGTGTTATAACACATGGGCCCATATGCAATTAACTTTTTCTTTTTTTTTTACAAGGAGATAATTTTTCATCTTCTCTTAAAATAAATTTTCAGCACTTTACAAAAGAAAAAGTACCAAAAAGTGGGTGAAAAAAAAAGATACTGAATTATTTTGAGCTTGCTGGAGGTTTAAAAGACATTTTGTTTTCAAGTTGTGAAAATATTACCTTGTAGCAATCTCAGAAGACAAAGTGAATGGCATATGGGCCAGGATGTCCACAACGTTTCCTCACAACCCATTTCCCTAAAATCTCTCTACCTATGGGGATACTTTATAGATATTTAACAGACTAATGTTGGGGGTACCAATGGCCTCAAGGAAACAATCAGGAAAACCACAGTCAGATCAGATATTAGACTGATCGGTGATGGGAATTTAATACAGACAAATGGTGTCCATGTTGGAAAAAAGTGTTCAAAAACAACTGATAGAATATTTCTTCATTATGCAACATTCGGCACAGGGCTAGTACTCGGTTTGTATTGAGTCTTTGTTTAGTAAAATGTGTGTATATATATATATATATATATATATATATATATATCTATATCTATAAAACAAATACATACACCAGACAGGGCTAGAGCATTTGTTTAGAGGCCTCCAATTCCTTAGCCAGCAGTGTTTGTGAGCTTACACACCTACATTGGTGTGTGAAGGTAAGATAGAGAAACATGAAATATGATGTGGTTATGAGGACAAGAGATTACCGGGGCATTAGAAGGACAATTTAACGAAGCGTGAGACACGTGGAAATAGAACGCACAGCTGGACCTCCATCCTTACTAGATAAAGCAACTTTAATGCATCACTGGCCCACAAAACTAGGCTGGATAATCTGTCTTGTGAAGGACACCTTGGTGTGCCACCTGTCCCCACTGCCGGGGTACATCACCTGAAGTTCTGTTTTCCCGCGGACAGGAAAGGCGGAGATGGCGGTCTGGATACAGCGAGTGCTACCAGGAGATTGCGAGATGGCCAATCAATAAAGTGGGTGACAGGTACGAGGAAGACAATATTTATTATTCTGCTTAAAAGTCAGTCTCGGCAGGGGGCACAGCAAGGGACGGTCAGGGACAATTATTTATAGGCTTAGCCTGAAGCAGTGTCCTACTTAGGAGGAGATTTTAGATGTCACTGACTGCCTAGGCACAGCGGTGGATGCCATTTTGTCAACTGAATCAATATTCAAGAGCAGGTAACTTCTCTATTTGGAAGGATAAGACTTCCTAAACCTTACAGCCTGCTGTGGTGCTATTTTAATCTACGTCAGTGTTAAAATATTTCAATCTCTTTTTTTTTATTTTTTTTTAAAGACATATGGTTCATCTGAGGTGAAAATAAACTAATGAGATAAACAATTGTATCTATCCTCCTCCTCCTTACATTTTTCTTATTTATCCCACAGTTATATGTTATATTTAAATCTACTTTTTTCAGTTTTTATCGTTCCATGGCCTCTTCTCCTTGACACATTCATTTAAGTATGCCAGAGCTAAAATCTATGAACTATTTATCCTTTTTATCTCTTTCCTGCTCTCAGAAGCCATTTACTGCCAGGAAAGTGTTTTATGTCTGCAATTCCTTTGCAGTGATGGTTACGCTGTAGTCTGGCCCTGTCCTGACCCAGACTGAAACTGTCACTTGCATACTTGATTTTTAACTCTTTCAGGTAGAGAAATAAAACAAAGGAACATAGCATAGTTATCTGTGTGCATGGTAGTATATAATGGCCACACAGATATAACTGCTGCACCAGTGGATATGGAGGAACACTGGTAGAATATACTGGCCACAAAATGGGTTATGTAAGAACACTGGAGGTAAGGTAGGAAATAACTGGTCATAGCTTTATGCCATTGATATCGACCATCATTATCAGTGACTGTCTGTTCTTTGTTAAAGATTGACTGTTGAGAATATTTGCCTGTTGCTACCATCCTTCCTCTTAAGGCACGTACAAACGGCGTATTTTAGCAAACGACGGGTCTGTCAGACCCTCCCGCGGGGTGGTCGTTCTGCCGACAGTAGTACGTGAGTACAGGCTGTCGACAGACTGATAAGACTGTTTTTGACTGATCCGCTCTGCGGATCCATCAAAATGCCTCTAAATAAATTGCCTGCAAAAGGGTTAAAAGCAATCACATTCTTTGGTTCATGACCATTCCAAAATAAAACCCATTGCCAAAAATAAATAACTTCCCGATACACTTTTATAAACACGTAGTCCAATAAAACATTTATAGAGATGTCAAAATATCCTGATGCACGAGTGGGAAATTTTAAACTTCTATTTGCGGAAATGGTCCTTCATAGTCCGGGCTCCGGCTATTCTGAGATGCTCTTCTTTTCTGAGGCAGGAAGTCCATTTGCGCCTTACAATAGCTGTTAATCCAATACAAGTAAAAGCGTCACTAAATAATGCAAAAAGTCCTGTCTTTTCTACAATCCCAAGAAAGATTATTTTCTTCTTTTGATTTTCCAAGTTTATCCCCCCCCTTCTCTTTACCCCCCCAGGCACCCCTGCTTGAACTATAACTGGCTGTATGGCCGTCCCCTTTGTTAATAAAGTGAAATATTTGATCGGGGGTTACAGTTATCAGGGCAGCAGAGAATGTAATTAAATGCACAGTTGTAAGTGAGCTTGAAGGGCCATGAAGGATTTTAATCAAACGGAGAAGGAGCAATTAATGGAACGCTTGGTAACCCTTCTAGGCTGGCTGATGCTCTCTAGGCCTCCAATGGTATCCTGCGCAGAGGGGACAATTGAGGGAGGAGGAGGAGGGGGGGGACATAAGATACGCTTTCATCTAGCTCCGCTCCCTGTGGAATGAGAAAATAGGATTGCTTGTTGGAAGGCTATTGATCCGGCCATACAGATTTCTTCAGATCGTTAGTAATACATCTTTAGTCTACTCGGTGCGTTAAATAGAGGCGCAAGAGGGGGCTGCCCTTTGTGTTTGCCACCTTGAAATTAAATGTGGCTGGTATCGAGTTAATGCGCCTATGTGCTTCACTTGCCTTTTGAATCTATCTGGATGTCCTTCCTTGCTCCCTGTACATTAAAGGGAAACTCCAACTCTAGCTTGTGAAATCCAATACAAATATTTTGGTGCTTCAAAAATCGTAACGTAATATTATTACAACTGTTATTCCTAATTAAAATTTGTAGCGTGCTATGAAACCATAAAATCGTAGGGTTAAAATTCTATTCTTTACCAGCATGGAGTCTGTACTCTTTCTAGTACAGGCTGCATAAAATTACACTCTTCTTGCATTTCTTTTCTTACAGGTACACTTTAAAAGGAACCTAAACTGAGAAGGATATGGATTTTTCATTTTAAATAATACCAGTTGCCTGACTCCCCTGCTGATCCTGTGTCTGTAATACATTCAGCCACAGCCCCTCAACAAGCATGCAGATCAGGTGCTCTGACTGAAGTCAGACTGGATTAGCTGCATGCTTGTTTCAGGCGTGTGATTCAGCCACTACAGCCGCCAAAGAGATCAGCAGGATGCCCAGCAACTGGTATTGTTTAAAAGGAAACATCCACATCCCTCTAATTTTAGGTTCCCTTAAAGAGGACCCGAACTCAGAAATTCTCGCTGCTCTAAAAGATAGGCAACAGCATAATAAGCTTTAAAGAAAAACATTCCTTTGAAACAGCTGCTACAAATCCTGCAATACATCTGCAGTGTGTCTATTTCCTGCTTTCATGGAAGCAGACATAGAGTTAACTTCCTGTGTTTACAAATTAGCTGCTCTATCGAGGCAGCCAGCTGACACAGCTAAGAGATCAAATTACAGCTGTGACTAGTCCCCAATGAGGGGGGATTAGACAAGCTGAACTCCCTAAATGCATACATAGTGCATTTCTATGTTTTCCTTCTGTCCTGTCCTGCAATAAATCAGGTCCACTTGAACAGTGGTTTCTAATATATCCAATTGAGATGTTAAGCAGAGACTTCCAATGTACTCATAAGAACCATAGGAAATCAGGCCCAATTTGTTTTGATACCCTCACAGAAAACACTACTACATACCTGTGGCCAGAACCATAAGATAATTGCCCGTTATAAAATCAAACAGGGCTAAATGTGTTTTCTTTACTTTGCGTCTATGTCTTCCTATATATGCCTCCATAGGACAGGGACTACCATAAATCCCAAGATGGATATGAAAAAAATACTCCCTAATTTTATTCCCGGGTCCTCAAAGAATTTGCTATCCAATTTCTCTCTCCTCTTATTTGCTGCTGGAAGACAGCCGCCAGCGAGCGCATCGATCTTAATCTTACAAATAAACTCCTTTGAAATTCCTTATCTCCCTCTGAGAGCGGCTTGGACGGGGCCCAAATCTATCGGATTAAGAATGGAATATGCTCTCGTAATGGTCCCAACAGCAGGTCTACTCACAGCAGCAGACACACCCTGCTCAGATGCTCGTCACTTCTCTACACAGATAGCAGCGCAAGGCCAAATGCTACCAGAAACGCCAATGTGATTAAGCTGAAACTGTCAGTCAAGGGGTACAAGTTCCTGGTGATCTGTGTTAAAGATAAACTGGAATCCGGACAAAACGCAACCAAATGTTGACTGCCCCCCTCTACAACAGAGAATCTTTGCTGAAATTGAGCCACATCTGTACGACGGTCATGTCAAAGAGGAAATGAAATTGCAGAAGCTGCCAGCTGGGCACTGATATCCGGAATGATTGAGTCTTTTTTCTCCTCACTCATTCTTGGTTACAGATCTACCATACAAGACAACCCCTGTATTGTGTAGCTCATTCAGACATGGTTCTCAGTAATATTGGTCATAGGAGACCTAACTGCCCAACAACCATTACCAAGGTGGGGTGCATCCCTGTGGGGCTGAGCACTGGCCAACTGAACTGCACATACACACATTATGCAGAGTGACTAAATAGCATTGTATATGCTTTATAAAAGTAAAGGTTACCCATCACTATTCAATTTTTTACTTGATCAAGGAAGAAATTGGTATCTCTCGGTTACTGATCACTTAGTCTTTTTGCCCACTTCAAATTGGAATGTACGGTAAAGCTGTAGTGCTAGCCATAGTGGCGACCATTTTGCTGGTTGGTTGGCTTACCATAAAGGTTTCCACTAACTGTACAATTTTCAGCAAAAAATCGCCTAAGCACTTACCACTTACTACTAACCCAAAACTAAGGTCACATGACAAGTTTTTGTACTAACATCATCCAACTCAGAACAGGAGGTGAAGAGGCGCCCAATAGATATATAGAACACTTTAAAAGCAATAAAATTCAAAAATAAGAGGTGGCAACTCACTTTAGAAAAATAATTTTAATATTAATAGTAACTAAGCACTGGCAACGCGTTTCATGGGACCCAGCCCACTTCCTCAGGCCAAGTAAAGTGCCGCTCTGTCTATCAAGCCGCGTTTGGGGCGCCTCAAACGCGGCTTGATAGACAGAGCGGCACTTTACGTGCAACCCACCTTTGTAAGTATTCCTTTGTCGAACCCCCCCTTTTCGAATTTTCATCTTTTTGTGACATACTGCACCATTTGGGCTCCCGTTGTCTGTGTTTTTTCCCCAGTACGCCATCCAACTCAGAAGTTTATGAAACCACTGACTCCAGATACCCAAAATAAGCTCCGACTACTCAACTTTGACTCCAGGTACAAAAATCTTCTGAGTCCTCAGTTTATGAAACCTCTGACTCCAGGTACCCAAAAATTGCTCCGACTCCATGGCCCTGGTCCTGTTTAGTGGGATCTGTACTGCAACAGAGAGCAACATGGGTGCCATGTAATGCTCTACAGCAGGGCTGTGGAGTCGATACAAAAATCATCCGACTCCAACTCCAACTCCTCAGTTTATGAAACCACTGACTTCAAATACCCAAAATGGCTCCAACTCCTTAGTCTAAAGCACCCTATACACCATTCAATTCCAGACGGGATCAATGAATTTGATAGAATTTTACCCTTTCTATGTAATATAAGAGCTTACCTACACAATCAAAATTGAATGTGTGTACACACCCTAAGAGATGGACACCCCTGAGGTCCCCGATGACCAGCCCAGCTGAAGAATAGCTGGGAACCCATAAATACGATAAGGGTTACCGCGTCAGAGCAGTGGGGCTTTGTTTTAAAAATGACTTGCAGCTCACTAAGAAAGGAACCTCAGATTCCTGCAGCTGAAGCTTAGTAGCCAGGAAGAATCCAATTATCTATATAGTGGATGCATGTACCATACTGACGACAAACTCTCAGGTCTGTAGTGCTTCCTGCTTCCTCCCAAGTGACCTATCCCAGCAAACCAAAGGCTTATTGGAGAACAAACTTCCCAAAACAGTTCTAGTACAAATGTGAAGTATTCCCAAATGTAGAAGCCCACTGATGCTAACATTGGAGGTAACAGAATATAACCTATTGGAGTGGGATCTGTTTATTTTATACACTTTGGCAGACTTTCACTGCAGTCTCTGACGTCTTCATTCGAGATATTTCTTACTCCCTGTTCTCAAGGTTAATTTTGATACATTTAAAGTAAACGTGAGGTGGGGAAAAATTAAAACGTTTTATATACCTGCTTAACCTCCAAGGCTCGCAGACACTTGGTGCCCCTTACTGTGCCGGGCCTCCCTTCCATAATTCCGGCATAAGCCCCATTCTTAGTTCCAGTTGTACCTCAAACGCGCACGCTCTACTCCCCATGCCTTTGTGTGTGTGCACACCCGCTTAGCAGTGTGTAACCCGCCCCTCAAGTGCACTTAAGTCTTTCCTTAGGCTTGGGGTGGATGAACTAATTTGAAATTTGGAAGTCAGAAGAAAATGTTTAGACAATAAAACATAAAAAGGCTCCTGGATAGGTCTAACCCAGAGGCATAACTACTGGGGGTAAAGCCTGGCAGCTACACAGGGCCCAGGTCTGTGGGGGCCTCAAATGCTTACTCTACCACCTCACCATCATCAACCCCACTGCCTTTATTCACAGCAGCTGCTCTTGTGGACACACTTGCTATGGGTGTTTGGAGAGTCAGGGTGGGCAAACTTGTTATATGGCCCCTAAGCAGATGAACCCACATGGGGGTGGGGGGGGATTTCTAGCTACGTCCCTTGCCCAAACCAGCCCTATGCAACACAAAATATGAAAATTACATTTTCAAGATCACAGCATGAAGCTCTGGAGAGAGCATCTGGTAAAGGGGCTTCTTTCAAAGTTAGTTTTTTATTTCCTTTTCCATCAGCCAGTCAGCGAGCATTTGCAGTGATATTAGGCTCTGCCGCAATGCTAATAACGGAAGTTGGGCTTTCACCTAAAAGTATTGAAAGAAAGACATCAAATTAATTTTTTTCATCCTGCTTGTTAATCACTGAACTGCAAACGGTTGTGTAAACCTGTAGAGCTTCTGGCTTCATGGAGAGACGTAGCAGGAGTTTATATCTTGCCTACTGTCACTTTCTTAAGCTTCGGGGTGCAGAAGAGAAGTTTGTTCATGAGATGTGACATGAATCCATGCAGCAATCTATTTATACAACGGCCTTCTCAGTGAATGCACAAAGAGATCCCCTCACAACAGAAGTCCCACTGGGGGGGGGGGGGTTTGTGGAAGGTGTGAAAACCCCCACAGCTGTCATGGAATCGTTGAAGACACCTCAGAAGTTCCTCCTGGCAGGCGCAGGAGGGGGTGCGAGAATGGACAGGCTGTCACACATGGAAAGAGCAGGAAGGCCTAAGAAAATCTACACAGCTCTTACATCCTCCAATCCATCAAAGCCACAAGTGAGGGAAAGAGGAGCTGTCATGCATCCAGTCTCCAGCCAAGAAAGGCGCAGGCATGGATAACAAAGATTTCTCTGAAAGGACTGGTTCTGCTTGGCGTCCTCTTCTGACGCTACCCCCTGCTTGCCTTTCTCCCTGAGACGAGGCACCAATCAGGATTCTGCACTTCAGCATTTTAATGATGGCACCTGAGCTGACAGCACCTTGTCACTTGCTTACTTTTCTGTTTGTTATATACACTTTATTGCAGACGGCTCTCTGCAAAAGGCGCTGACAGCTGTAAGTTAGTTTGAGGCAGAGGCTTTAATCTACGAGGGGAGCGCCAGTCTATCTGAAGGAAGCAGAGAGGGATACGGTGGAAATGTTCTGCAGCAGCACAATTACCAGTCTAACTATGGAGGTCGGGAAGTGACAAATTAGGGAAGGCTCGCAGGCACTATTTTCCTACATGTCAAGTCAGAGGAGACAGAAAACTTAAAGAGGAGCTCCAACAACTTTTAATTTTACAAAACCGTTAAAGATACAACCATAATCTTCATTACCTACAAGTCTCCGGAATGGAGTGTGATCAGGAATACAGCAATACAATATGGAGTCTGCCATATTTACTTATTTTAAACTGTACCAGTTGCCTGGCAGCCCTGCTGATCTAATTGGCTGCAGTAGTGTCTGAATAACACCAGAAACAAGCATGCAGCTAATCTTGTCAGATCTGACAATGTCAGAAACACCTGATCTGCTGCATGCTTGTTCAGGGTCTATGGATAAAAGCATTGGAGCCAAAAGATCAGCAGGACAGCCAGGCAACTGATATTGTTTATAAAGAAATACATATGGCAGCCTCCACATACTTCTCGCTACAGATGCCCTTTAAATGGTGAGGAAAGGGGTTAGGATCTATTCTGTTTTTTTTCCCTGCAGTCACCTAATGAGAGGGAAATTATATCCTACCTACCTGTCCTTGGGACCTTGTTGGCATTCATAGAACAGGAAGTGGGAGAAATTATCTATGTTGGGGACTTCAACAGCAATAAAAAGAATAAAAAAGGGCTTCCAAACCCTTCCACACTGTGCACGAGTCAAGGAAAACGTTTGTGGAGATTTAACAGCAAAACTTGTCCAGTTCGTTTAATAGATGTTCTTTAAATTGGATTATTTAAAGGGAACTTGAAGCGAGAGGTATACAAAGGCTGCCATATTTATTTCCTTTTAAACAATACCAGTTGCCTCGCAGTCCTGCTGATCATCCTGTTGCTAAGCAGGACTGTGCAGATGGAGTCGAGGAGTCGGAGCAATTTTGGTTACCTGGAGTTGGAGGTTTCATAAACTGAGTCGTCACATGATTTTTGTACTAAATACTAATACCAGAACTAAGAACTAACGTAGCCCAATACCAGAACTAAGGAGTCGAAGTCGAGGAGTCGGAGTCATTTTGGGTACCTGGGGTCGGAGTTGGAGTCAGAGTCGGTGGTTTCAAAAACTGAGGCGTCGGATAATTTTTGTACAGACTCCACAGCCCTGTTGCTAAGTCTAACTGCCAGAATATTAAAGAGAAACTCCAAGCTAGAATTGAACTTTATCTCAATCAGTAGCTGATACCCACTTTTACATGAGAAATATAATGATTTTTACAAACAGACCATCAGGGGGCGCTGTATGACTGATTTTGAAACCCCTCCCACAAGAAGCTCTGAGTACCGCGGTACTCTGGGCAAACTGCCACAATGTAACAATGTTCACAGACAGGAATTAGCTGTTTACAGCTGTCTCTAACAGCCAAAACAGCTAGGAGCAGCTACATAACCTGCCCACAGTAAAAATGTCACCATGTAATAAATGTCAGAATGTAAATCGGGGAGAGGAAAGATTTTACAATGAGCAAACACTGACTAAATCATTTATACATAATTATGGTAAAAAATGAAGCACTTTTTTTACTACATTATTTTCACTGGAGTTCCTCTTTAAGATACCAGTCAGCCTTGCTACTTCGCTTGCACATTATTTTGGCAGTTAGACTTAGCAACTGGCATTCAGGGAATTATTTTAAAAAAGAATAAAAGAAATACTGAGAAACCCCCCAGGAGGAATGGACTAGTCCAAAACCTGTCAGATTGTAACTGTCTACTTTTTTTTCGCTATAGTGGTCCATTGATTACAGTCACACAACTGTGTAAATCTCCCCTTTGCTCTTCCTCTGTGGCACTGGTATTCTTTAGAAAAGGGGTGGGGGTTGTCCAAAAAGGCGTCATGGGTCTGTAACATCTCAAGAGGCAACATGAAAGCCGTTGGCCCATCACACGCCCAACTGGGACTTATAAGCTTTTCGCTGAGAACATTTCAGACGAGAAAAAAAAAAACCAACGGGTCCCCATTCACCTGACAGAACCACACTGCCAACATAATTAGCATCACAATTCCAAAGCAACAATGCTGACAGCGAGGGCCACCAGCGCCCTACATGAAAATCTCTCAGAGCGAGGAAAATAAATCCCTAGCAACAGCGGAGAAGTCAAAGGTTGCGCTGTTAAGCGAGAGATCGTGTGTGATAACTGTATCCCAGCAAAGGCATAAAGAGCTCTTTTTATAGGAAAATGCAGCATTATGTGGACAATTTTCCTCTGCAGTTCCTGGAATGTAGGCCTTGAATCCATTACCCTCAAAGCAACACATAACACAAGTGCAAAATATCAAAAGAAATCAGAATAAGGGTCCCTTTCGCTTGTAAACAATATAATATGAAGAAGGGAATGCAGGAAATGCGGCTTGGTTTCCTCAATGAAGATTTTGGGTGGAGTTACCGCATGGATAGAATGCGTTTTTGCATATGTAATTTTTTTGTTTTATTTTATGCAAATTTACACATGCGTCTAGCGTAACGGACAATCATTACATGGGAAACTGAGGTGCTGTTGGAAAAAAAAATGCAGCACTTAAATGGAAGCGGAAAATCGCATAATCTGGAAATTCGCCCATACACTTGCAATGCCATGCGTTTTTTTGTCAGATGAGGAATAAAACAAGAATTTGCGTGATGTGGAAACGCAGCCTCAGTGTTTCATAAAAAGGCTAAATTGCTCAGAAGCAGGGAATTTGGGCGACGCTTGCAGCAGAAACTTGGGTGCTGTCATAGTCGCTATTGCGAATTGTGGCTTTACTGTGAAATGTGGGCACCCACAGCACCCAATAAATCTAGCGGCAACCCCCCAATTTCACAGTATAGTCACAATCTGTAATGGCGCTGATAATGGCACCCTAAGAGTATCGTAATTGTGGTGGAGGTCAGTTAAAGTTAGGCATGGGGGGGGGGGGGTTGAAGGGTTAAGCATGGGGGACATTTAAAGAGGTGTAGGTGTGGTTTACTGGGTGGCCATGGGGGTAGGTAGTTTTAAGCATCAGTAAAGGAGGGTTCTGTGTGAGAATAGTGTTAGGTTAAGTTGTAGTACAATATCAGTATTATTTAAAGATATTATACTACAATAATTTACACTTTTGAAACATAGAATATCAGTAAGTTTTACCGATATTGTACAAGCCAAAATTGGGCACTCAAATAGCGCCCCTTTTTCATGCACGTGGTGTAATTTGCCAGCACTGCAGAAATATGACTCTTATAATACACAATGTGTCACAGAGCATTATGCTCATCAGGGACATAAAACATAAGACAGTAGTCCACCAGCCTCAGGGTTAAGCGATTGTAGATCTCGAGGAGTCCTAATAGGGCAAGAGGTCCATCAAGCCTCTCAATACAACTCCAAAGCATGCAGAAACTCCCATGTAGGACCCTCAACGGATATTATACCCAACTTCTCTTTATTACATAGATGCAGAAATACAGCATAAAAAACAGCACTAAAGTACTACAGGGCTGTTTTTTATGCTGTATTACTGCATCTATGTAATAAAAAGAAGTTGGATATAATATCAGTTGAGGGTAGAGTCCTACATGAGAGTTTCTGCATGCTATCAGGGACATAAAACACATTGTTCACTCCTTGACCTGAAGTGAAGGACTGTGGGAAAAATTTCTAGCTCACATGAAACTGGTCATTTTCTAATGACTTGTTTCAGGGAGGCAAAAAATTGCTTGGCATAGCCTTCCGCAGACAGCTTTTTGGTCCTCTACAAAAACTCCACTGGTTCTGGTACTCCACGACTGGGTACTCTGTAACAGTTCTACCTCACAAGTGGTTAATAAATGCATATTAACCAATAACTCACACTGAAGGCCAACATAGCCTTGAACAGTTGCCTCCAAGTAAAGGCTCTATACATTGATAAGGCTATAGATGAGCTAGAAATCTAGAGACCAGTGGTTTTAGGCATATATTAGGTTTTAAGGGACATAAAACAATGATTGTCATGTTCACCTACTGGTGTGAAATTGGTATGTGAGGAAGCTTTTACTCCCATAATGCATTAAGATGAATACTTCTAAATACCATCTGAAGGCAAAACAAAAAAACATTTTAAACAAAAAAAGTTTTTTTTTTACCTGTTTCTCCGTCATGGCATAGATATACTGCCGGTCGGGGCTCAGAACCAAGTCCCTGAGGATGGTGCTTCCTTCATGAACCAATACGTTCTCATACTGCTGTGTGGTGTGGAAGGGTGGGCCCGAAAGGTCAACCAATATCTGTACAAGAGAGCAGAAGGAAACATTAGTCAGGATGCTACCACATGTAAAATGTATTAACAAACACAATAAATCTAAGAATGCTGAGGCACTTTTTACAACATTTTTAAACTTGAGCCACTACTAAATAATTTTTACTTAAGTCCTTCAGAGAAAAAATAATTTACTTTGATATGGTAAAAAAATATATATACTGTATTTTATTTTGAGATATTTTTTTTATGCAGTTGTGTCCCCATTAGAAAAATGTTTTCTTGCTTCCCATCTCCGAGAGCTCCATAGCTTTAAAGTGAACCATAGAGATCCTAAAAAAGTTTATAGAGGAATAGCAGTTAAACGTTGGGGTTAGAGCTCTTCCTTACTCAAAGAATTGAAGCTTAATTTGCTTCAGTGTCTGCCCCAACTATGTGTATCCACTTCCTGTCAGGACAAGAAACAAGTACCATATATTCTCCCAGGTGTGGGCAAATATTTTGATAAGAACCCAAAATATGTTCTAATACACTTCCGCAGTATCCAAAAGTAGCACTTTGCGATATATGCAAATACCAGTAGTTCTAAAAACCTACACTCTTCCAATTCACTAAGAGCCCCACAACAACGTATTTTGCTAGCACATTAAAGGACAACTGTAGTGAGAAGAATATGGAGGCTGCCATATTTATTTCCTTTTAAGCCATACCAGTTTCCTGGCTGCCCTGCTGACCTATTTGGCTGCAGTAGTGTCTGAATAACACCAGAAACAATCATGCAGCTAATCTTGTCAGATCTGACAATAATGTCACAAACACCTGATCTGCTGCATGCTTGGTCAGGGTCTATGGCTAAAAGTATTAGAGGATCAGCAAGATAGCCAGGCAACTAGTATTGCTTAAAAGGAAATAAATATGGCAGCCTACGTAGCAGTCTCGTTACAGTTGTCCTTTAAGTTGTGTTTATACAGTGGAAACCTAGTCACGTCACAATCCTCGAACAAGCTCACAATGTAATGCACACCACAGTCGTACTTCAGAGGCCCATTCCCACGCTAGCTTGATGTCCCCCGTCGGGATCTGTACTCGATGCTTTGGCCGATATTGCAGGGCCGAGGTTGACAGATGTGTCGCTAGCCTACAAGATCAATGCTTTTGGGTGTCACTTGGCCGAAACAATCTGCCAGGTTGGATTCCTGGCTGAGCGGTCAAGAGGGGGTTGCAGTACAAACGCTGGATTCTGCCACGTTTAATCTAGCGTGTGTACAGCATCTCTAATCAAAGTCTTAAGCCCATCTCCTATCAGTGTGTTTTTGGGATAATTGGGCATAATCACCATTATGGTCAAGGCTCTGTTTATGGTTTAAAGATCGGAGGACAGACAACAACCATCGCACTAACTTATGAGTCTGTATATACATATAAGCACTTAGGTGGCAGATCTGATGAGGACCGTTGAAAGAATGCTACTTGCAGCAATCCCCTAAGCCATGCCTGTGTTTAGTAACTTTTTTTTAACATTGCTTTCCACAGGGTGCAGTTATGGGAGCAGCTATATGCTTGGATTAGCCAACTCATAACCACGGAAACCTGGCTTCCCAACACCTGGAAGACCACCCTGCACGTTTTTCAGGCATTTGCAGTGGCGTAGCAATAGGGGTTGCAGAGGTAGCGACTGCATCGGGGCCCTTGGGTCAGAGGGGCCCTCTCTCAAGCACAATATTAGCTCTCTATTGGCCCTGTGTTGGTAATAATCACTTCTTTAGATGCTTTAAATAGTAGTAATCATTAACAAAACGGTTTCCCATCCCCTACTTGCACCTCTCACACTGTTGTTGTCCATTGCAGGTTTTGGTGCGCCGTATCAATTGTTAAGTATAGAGTGCTTGGGGGGCCCCATGTAAAACTTGAACCGGGGCCCATAGTGCCTTAGCTATGCCACTGGGTGTTTGTAAAACAAACAGTCGCCGTACACAAAATCTTTACGGTTACTTTATTATACCAGTCATAAAAGAACTCAGCTAACAGAGGAAGCTGACAATAATACAAAATAACAGACCAGTAATGAAATTGAGGACTATTCTAAAATACTACAATCTATACGGACATGGCTCAATTCATGAGGTCTAGTGCAGCTCTAAAGCTTTACTAGTTGCCATTAGCAACCAGCATGCTTGTTGCCCATAACAACCACAGCATTTCTTGTTCAGAGACTCCAAAGAATGTCTGCAAAACCGTAGCAACCACATGCTTTTTTTCATTTTGCTGATCAAGGTAACCAAGGCATCTTTTGTGAGAAAAGGGGAAAAACTGGTTGCTACGGGCAACAAACAATCTACAAGTCCCTTAATATTCAAGAAAATCACAAAGAAAGTGTTAAAACTAGAATTTTAATTAGTCTGGGGATTCCCCTAGCTAAGACTGTTTTAATTACAGCCCGCTCGATCCCAGGGACCGTCTCATCATTTCTCGGTCAATAACGCTGCACTAATCCAAAACCACTACAGGGCCCTGGCCATGTTTACCGCCATGGAAGGAAGCGGCAGCTGATAAACACACGACTGAGCCCTTCAAATAAACTCCCCAGCGCTATTAGAAAGATTAGGAGGACACAGGCAAACACGCGGAGTACTAGACAAACACGGGATCACAATTGCTGCTCCAACTTGACATTCGTGAAGTGTTGTATAGCCTTGTTGTCAATGTTCGGCAGGAGTGTATAAGCCAATGTGAGTGCTTTACAGTGATTAAACACGGGCCGACAGATAGGCCTGCTCCAGAGGAAAGCAAATATTAACACAAAAGACGCAAAAGCCCCACCCCCCCTTAGAAAGACAGCAGAGCAGCCGACAGACACGGGAGGCCTCTGTGCATAGTGTCAGAATGACATTAGCCGTTGACGGGCAAAGTTACCAGGGCAACTGTGACAACAACAAGGCAGCTTGTGAAAAGGTGGGCCTGTGGTGCACATGGATAAGAAAAGATCAGGTATCACAGAAGGAAAATAGATCTTACAAAATTCCAGTTCAATATCTCATCCACCATTTTCATGTCAATCAACGTACTGAGGTGGGGCAAATGGGGTTGTCTCTACTCAGCTTCTCAGTGCCAGACAAGCTATGATGCTTCTACCTAGTTACAAAGGTTCATATCTGACAATTTTGTCTATGTATGTGGTCAGCTTAAAGAGAAACTCCGACCAAGAATTGAACTTTATCCCAATCAGTAGCTGATACCCCCTTTTACATGAGAAATCTATTCCTTTTCACAAACAGACCATCAGGGGGCGCTGTATGGCTGATATTGTGGTGAAACCCCTCTCACAAGAAATTCTGAGTACCGTGGTACTTCTGGCAGTTTCCTGTCTGGGAACCTTACTGCATTGTGGGAAATAGTTGTTTACAGCTGTTTCCAGCTGCCAAAAAAAACATGCAGCAGCTACATCACCTGCCAGCAGTAAAAATGTAATAAATGTCAGAATGTAAATCAGGGAGAGGAAAGATTTTACAATGGGCAAACACTGACTAAATCATTTATACATAATTATTGTAAAAATCAAGCATTTTTTTTATTACATTATTTTCACTGGAGTTTCTCTTTAAGTATCCACAAAATGGTTGCCGAGACTCGTGTGCGTAATTTCTTTTCACACCCCGAGGGACAGGCTAACCCTAACTGATCTCTTTCTGATCTCTCAACCCAACTTCAACCCCTTCCTGAAATTTAACCACAATAAACTCCCCATCATTAACGCCTTCATGACATCTAACTAACCTTCCTCCTCAGTGTTTACTTCCTCCTGACTCCTTACCCTAAACTCCACCCTGCTCCCAAACAATGATAACCACTTCTAGACATGGTCAACCAGGTGCAAATAATTCTGAGTTGAAGAAAAATTCATGGTAATTTTATGCAAATGTATTCAGCTAACAGTTCAATCAAATGTGCTGGTGTCATATGCTAAAGCAGAAATCTGTCAAGGCCAGTGCAATGCGAAATGGAGCAGAACTGAAACAGTTACACAGAGCATCCAATCAGAATTCTCTCTCACTTAACAACTAAGACCTGATTAAGGCTGCTTACACACCAAGACGTTACAGGCGCACGTTAGTGCGCCTGTAACGCTCCCCCAACGCACAGCAATGTAACACAAGTGGGCTGTTCACACAGCCCACGTTGCGTTACATGTAACGCTGCACGTTCTGTGCAAAGTGCAGCATGCTACGGCGTTGGAGTGGCTATAGCCGCGTTAGACTGTTTGCACATGCGCAGTGGGGGGCGGAGAGGAGGCGGGGAGAGCCAGCTACAGTAGCCGCGCACATGGCTACTTAATATTCACTGCACTGGCGGGCGCTGATTGGCCGGCGGGACCACGAGATGCGGAGTGTCTCGCTCCGCATCACGTGGTCCCGCTGGCCGATCAGCGCCACTCTGGGAGACATTATAGGACTCGAGCCGCCTAACGCGGCTCACTCTACCGTCGGCTCTTGCAGCACCATACGTTGTGTTAGGTGCACGTTATGCGACCTTAACGTGGCACCTAATGCAACGTCTTGGTGTGCAAGAAGCCTAATTCTACAAATTCTTACGTTTCTAAATATTACCTGCTGTAAATTAATTAATTACTGCAAATTAACCAGAGGATTCAGTTCAAACTCCTAACCCTAACCTACAAAGCTCTCCACAATCTCTCTCCCCGGTAGATATCCTCACTAATCTCCAGATACAAACCCAATCGCAATCTCAGATCGGCACATGATTTTCTGTTGTCCTCCTCTAGAATCAACTCCTCACATTCACGTTTACAAGACTTTGCATGCGCTTCACCCCTCCTCTGGAATGCTCTCCCACAACACAACCGTCACTCGCCAACCTTTGTTACCTTTAAACGCTCTCTAAAAACACACTTGTTCTGACAAGCATATGCGTTACCTTAGGCCACTGCCCTTTGTACTAAGACCAAATGGCACTCCTACTAGGTATCCTAAAACACACAGCCTCTATATATTTGTCACATACTACCCTTCCTCCTGTTTCCTCCCCATTCCCTTTAGATTGTAAGCTCGCAAGGGCAGGGCTCTGTCCCCCTTTTGTGTCTTGGTAACCATTATACATTTTATTCATCATGTTAATTTTATCACGGTCATTGCCAATTCTATAATTTGTATCATTTTTTGTATTTTGTCACTAATTATGTATCTTGTATATTAGTGTACACTATTGTCTGTATTATTTACCCCATGTTTGTTTCTTACTTTGTACAGCGCCACGGAATATGTTGGTGCTTTATAAATCAATAACAATAATAATACTGTGATGACGAGCCATGGAATACTAAAGAAGGAAAAATGGTTACCTTATTGGGGGGAGAAATACATGTGGAGATCTATGATGCTGCAGAAGACATGACAATCAGTGGGCAGGTTTATGTGCCGATGCCGAGTGGCATGGTGGCTACTTGAACGCTGGCCTTGTAGGGTTAGAGCCCCAGAAGTCATTTCTAGGCCAGTGCTGTCCAATGGGTGGGGTGTGTGCCTAGCACTGGATTTTCTCAGCTGGAAGGGCAGAGCATTAACACCCAGGCTCTGGGGGGTGGAGCAAAGCGCAAACAAAAGGTGGGGCTCCCAGAGGAGACGGCCTGACACAAAAAAAAATAGTCTTGGAAAGAGAGTGGGGCCCGGGGGCCACATCAAGCCCGCGGGCCGCCAGTTGGACAGCCCTGATATAGGCTATGAGACACAGTCTGCATAGCGTTTGTATTTTCACAATGAGTTTAGTCCCACATGCCAAATCATTCTGATGGGTCAATTGACTTTTCCTAAAGCTGACCCAAGAATGGTAGTGTATTGACACGAGACTGAGCCCAGCTGAGGGACAGTTAGTGACATGAATTGATAAAGCCCTCTAAAAGCTCTGTGAAAACATGTGTAAGTACTATAAAGACACAAATACCAATAAACAAGAAAACATTTAAAAATAAACTTCCCGACTACTGCAGAGGCTGTGCGCTGCAAACAGTCCTGCTGTGGATGGCTGTGGAACAATATATACCAGATTATGAGCTGTTATTCTTAAGGAATCGATACTAATTTAACATGCTGCAGAAAATATTAAATGATGATGAGGAGGATTATGGAGGAATTAATTTATCATGTCGTCTGAGGGTCAATGCAGAAGTTGGGCAACACTGTATGTAAAATATTGGCAAGGCCACAGCAACCTGCCTTCGCGTCGGGTTACAAATGATCAATGAGATGCTAATTTTCCAAATTGATGCAAATTTTTTTGAAAATGACATGAAGCTTGGTACTGGGCCAAACGGAATTGGCAGCAACTGTATTTGATTGACCCAAATTCAAGCCGCATGCTGTGTGCAAAAATAAATAAATAAGATCGCATCTCATTTATCATCTCTGGTCCCGGATAACAAAATGGCTGCCAGTAAGAGTTGCTGCCTCATTGTGACAATGGCAAATTAATACATTGGCTGTGAATGAAAATGCTGAATGATCTTGTTAATAACAACCTGAAGGTCTATGAAGGCCCATGACCCGCATCTGACTTAAATGACAATTGACCCGCAATCAAACATCACCTACATTTGTGTCGCCATGGTGATATATCGCTAGATACTAAAACTAGAAGCTAGCAGTGGTCTTACATAAGGAGTTAATGTTGCCAGTGACCACTTTCAATCCCTGGGCAGCTGATGGCAACATTTCCACCAATAATACGCAGGCATGTTAATTTTATGTTGCTCGTTTTTTGATTCATGAGCTGCGCAACTATTTATATAAGAGTAGGGTGCTGCAGTGTGACCACAAATGGTGGTGTTGTGTGTGTGGTGAGGTACATTACTGTCAGGCAACTGGTATTGTTTTAAAGGAAATAAATATGGCAGGCTCCATATCCCTCTCACTTCAGGTGTATTTTATCTCTCTGTGGCCAGGACTGCATCTATAGTTTATTACTCTTCTTCCTGCGCCTTTCTTAGTAGTGCGTAATAAAGCTTTAAACCTCTCCTCAGTGTGTTTGAAAAAGCCAGGTGTATGCTTCAAATCACTCTGTGCTAAATGCAATGAGAAACCATTTACAGTGTTCTTTTCTTAAAGCGGTATCGTTACCATAAAAATCAAATTTCAACAGCAACTGGTCTAAGTGTATTAAGTGATAAAGATGCTAATCCTGCATTCAAAACTTTCAAAATGTTTTCTGCTGTTATGATTTTGAGTTATCATATACCTTAGGAGCACTGGCTCTTTAGTAGTCAGTGCCAAAGAATTGCATGCTGGGGGTTCTTTTTATCTATAATATATTCCTCCTCTTCCCTTTATTTCCCTGTCTGCTGCTTATCTGAAACCTGATCCCCTACTCATTTGTGTTTACAAGCAAGGCTGAGGTGACTCAGTGATTGGAGGAGACAAGAAAAAAAGTAAAGGGCAGAAATGACATCACGAGTTAGCCTTTACTGTGGGCAAAAGACATGGCCCCCACCAGGAACAGAATTCTCATAATTTACTATAGAACATTCACTGAAATCAAAACGTGGACAGTACAATACATGTGTTATGCAAGTAGATCAAGTATTTATCTACTTATATATGTGTTTTTTTCCCTGGAATAGTATGGCTGATCCTACTGCTTTAACCTTTTTATAAAGCCACTGGCTATTTGTGCAAAGGATGCTTGTTTGCATAATACACAGTGAGATAAAATTCTGTTGAGCTGCAGTACTGGTCACAAAGAGTCAATATCCCAGCAGTAAAGAAAAAGGAAGGAAGTAGTTAAGGAATCCATTCTATGCTCACATTGAAAGACAAGCTCATAGCTCATGTCTGCTCTCTGTGTAGTTTGTGAGGGTAAGGATGGGATGAGGAAGGCATTTGGACCACGACCTGACACCTCGTCTGTCCAATAAAATTGCACTGTCATCTCGACAGGAAACTAAGGTACATGAATCTAAGATTTACTGCTTAGATCCACACCAGACTATGCAGCAAACTGACTATGGGACCAAACCCAGAAAAAAAGCACAGGTATCACAGCGGTACCCAGTCCTGAGAAATACTCGTCTATCCCACTACAGAATTTTAAAGCACATTGCTGGCAATTCCAAATGCACAAGGAGTCAAAAAAAATCCTTAGAAGCCTTTCAGGAAAAAAATAAACCCCTAATATTCTAGTTTCAAAATAACAAAGATAAACATATTGTTGCTTATATTAATACAGAGGCAAGTTAACAATTTGAACATGAAAGGCTCGGTAGCAGTACGGCCTGACTGAAGCCCTTCAAGGCGTCAAGATGGGAGTTTTAAAGGCCCGGCCAGGAGCCTCGGAACCACACAGCCACCCTCAGGCCTGTGGTGGGGAGCAGAGGGTCTGGGCTCCCCCGAGCTGCCTCATTAGCATGGAGATGTATGCCAGCTCCAAAACAAATCACAGGCCTCGTTTAATTAGAGGCAAGGCTTTGATTCTGCGCCAGGATCCCGATAACATCATCTGAGGATTATTTTTAGGCAGTTTTGCTAAACAAATGTACTTAATTAAGAGAGAGGACCCATAAGCAGATTTTAAAGAAACCGAGCCATTGTTTGCAAACAAGCCGGGCTTAAATATAGCGGAGGCATTTGCCGAAGTACTCGTGTTGTGAAACTTATAAGAGGACGTGGGCATGAATAACAGCTAATATAATCATAATCCTGTACTGACAGTTACCCATTAAAAGCAGAGACCTCCAGCGCAGGAGCACAAGGACGGCAGCCGGTGATGACATCACTAAATGCCAGACACTACCGTAGGAAAGCTAGACTGCCTGTGCCCATGCATCCCTGTTGCCGATGAAGCAGCAATATATTCTTGGCTCCTGGTAAGTGGATCCCACATGGGTGCATGAAATCTTTGGCTTGTTATGCAGCGCAGGCCTGATTTATGCAGGTTGGCATTGGAAGCAGAGTAGATCGTAATGCAGTGTGCAGTGTCTGGAGTCACAGTGCCAGCACTGATCTCCAGAAGTAATGTTTATCTGAGACGGCTGCCGGCGAGAGCAAGTGCTACGCAGACAGGGGTCATAGGCATTTATATGTATACACTAATCCCCGCCAGCACATGGAAAACCTACTAGGTGAGCAAACCAGCAAATATATAAGCTGCAAAGTGGCCAAGTGCAATAAAGGCGACGCCAGCCTGCGGAAGCAAGCGAGGCCTAGCGAGCCAGGCACTGACCACAGCCATAACTCACACCAGGCTCATGTAAAACACGCCCGAATTCTCCATACACATTTCTTGTTTGTTCAGGAAGGATTCATTGAAGCCTAATTCCAGCCAAAGCTTCCCCCCCCCCCCCCCCCCCCTCTAGTTTTGGATGAAGCGTGTTAAGGAAGTGTGTTAACTCCATGGAGCTGTTTCTGCTGTCTGTGTCCCCAGAGGAGAGCTTTGCACTCGCTGTCTGGGATTTACATGTTCTCCTTAGCTTTAATGTGATTGCTGGTATGTAGTTGGAAAGTGTGCTGGTTAAGGGCTCTGCCTCTGGCACAGGAGACCAGGGTTTGAATCTCAGTTCTTCCTGTTCAGTATGCCTGTTCAGTGAGGAGACCTTGGGCAAGAACCCCTAACACTGCTACTGTCCACACTGGTGGCTGCAGCTGCGAGTCTGCCAGGAGAAAAACACAATGGCCTCAATTCACTAAGATTTATCAAACACTTTATCAAACGTTTGATAATTTACCTCATGCGTAAAATCTAATTTTGAATTCACTAAAGTGTTAAATATTTATCAAATATTTTATTGATAAAATGTTCAATAAATATATAACATAATATAACACCTTAGTGAATTCAAAATTAGTTTTTACCCATGAGGTAAATTATCAAACGTTTGATAAAGTGTTTGATAAAGCTTAGTGAATTGAGGCCAATATAAATTGTCTGTGTCTGTCTTGGCAGCCCTGGGGCTCAGAATAACAGGACAGCAAAAAGAACTGGACAGGGATTTTATCTCTTCCTCATTCTATAAAGAAAGATTTACTTGAAGACGCCTCTGTCCCGATCAGGAGATTTACGTCTTTTCCTGTCAGAACAGAAAGTGAGGACAATAGGGAAACAAACAACAACATAAACTAAGAGGTTCAATGGTTTTCAGTATTATTCATAACTTTTGCCGTGTTTGGAAATGGTCTTTAATAGTAAAATGATCTTTGGCTATAATACCTTTATCCTACATAAACGCTGTTCTCTGTGAGCCGATGTCACCGTTGTGTCTTTCCAGCCTCAGTTTGTTAAATGAAGCTAGCTTTTGCTTCCGTGAAGTTATGCAAGTGCAGTGTGTTTTTTTTTTTTTTATTCTAATTTTTTTCCCCAGGTGGGGAAGAGGAAACAGGGGTGACACAGCCAGCAGGGGGAGCTGTTAAGATGGCAGGTTATTTGGAGTCTGCACATAGGGGCTATACTGACAATGGAGGACAAAAATAATGCAATAATGGTACGAAGGCATTTTTGAATGAAATTAAATGAAGTTTTAAACTGATGTTCAAAGTTCTCTGAAAGGGATTGGGACACCTGTTGCTCTTCTAGCCACTGAGACACGAAATAAGCATCCTCTGGAACCTTCCAGACATACATATGCTATCCAGTATTTCATAGATATATGTGTAAATAAGACAGATCCGCTTAAAGTAAAATTGCCACTTCTTCCTATAAAACAAAATGCAGTAGGCCTAACACAGTGTATGCAAATGTAGATGAGTAACCTGCCCATATAATTTCTGAAAATAACTAAACAATCAGCTTCTACTTCCTGCAGCAAAGATCCTTTTCCTTTCAGTATTTCCACTGCGTACATTTGAAATCGGCGCCGGTAGACTTGGGCGCAGGATACAGCGTTATATAGCTGATCCTGCTTCTGCACAAGTCCGGGCCGATTTAATTACTATTCCCCCTCCAGGCCGACATGGATAGTAGACGAATGAAATAATTCGGCTTCCAGCGATTGCTGGAGGCCGAATTATTATGTTTTTAAGCAACTTCGGCTCTGTCTTCTGACGGAGCCGACGTTACTCACTGAGCACTTCAATAGGAATGATTCCTATTGAAGTCTATGGAGGCGCCGGCTGCGCCCAAATCTAGCAGCGCTGAAAAGCGCTGCTCCGTTTCCACTGGCTGCGTAGCTATAGTGTGAGAGAAGGCTCAGAGCTACCGCAGCCAGTACTTTACTTACAAAACATTGTCCAACATTTTTGAAAAATGGCTGCAGTTATGAATGTTATCCACATGTTATGTTTTAATAATTTCTTTCTACACATAATAAACCATTAAATCTTTACAAAGGAACTTCCATGCTTGGCAGTTACACACGCAGACTCCGCCTCCAACATCGTAGCAGATTCCCGCTCAAGTCCCTTAAAGATAAAATATAGCATTGGCTAAAATTTCGAGTAGCCCTGCACAGCTCAACAATCAATCTGACCTTTAAAGTGGACCTGAACTCTTGCACAGGTGAGAAAGAAAACAGAGAAATGCACCCTGTATGTATTTAGAGAATTTAGCCTGTTTAATTCCCCTCTCATCTGTGACTAATCACAACTGTAATTTGATCTCTCAGCGGTGTCAGCTGGTTGCCTCGGCAGAGCAGCTAATTTGTAAACATAGGATGTTAACCCTAGGTCTGCTTCCACGAAAACAGGAAGTAGACAGTGCAGATTTATTGCCGGATTTGTATCAGCTGTAACAAAAATGTTTTTCTTTAAAGAATATTATGCTGCTGCTTATCTTTTACAGCAGAGAGGAAGTTTTGAGTTCAAGTCCGCTTTAACAAAAGAGGGGAAACACGTGAGATGATGTCATATGTACATTACTCAACCAACCAATCACGTTAGCTCTTCAATGCTGAAGCAGTCAATATAATAGAAAAATAACTGGTTGTAACCCCATTGAACTTGTTATTCCTTATGTAGAAGAGAGGGAAAAACAAACATTTTCTCTAATGAATTCTCACCAGGTTTTCAGCCACGTACAAAACTCAAAAATACAGAAGAATCACTTTTCAATCCATTTCCCTGCAAATGAACATGCTGGATCTTAATCTAGCATACCAGCCAATTACAAGTAAATAAACGTGGGCCCCTCCTCCCCCCACCCCTTCCACACAACAGAGACGTATGTGTTTGTTTGTTTTTCCCAATTACATTCGGGATCGGCGCAGCTGATAACAAAATAACATGTCTATTAAAATATATTTTGCTTTTTCTGTCTTCAGTCTGCACGAGGATTCCGGGGTAATTGTATAATTGAGCTGTAACAAGCGCCAGTCGAGGGAGGAAGAGGAAGAGCGCGAGAGAGAGGAGGAAAAAAACAGGATAAATGTAAGAAAAAAAACTCAATGAAACCCTTTGGCTACAGCTGTCAAATTACATATTTTAATGAGGAGAAAATAAAGAAATTTTTAAACGGGAGTAAGTCAGCGGCGGGCTGAAATGTGGGTCAATAGAGACTGAGAGCGCTGGAACAAAAGGATATTAGCGGGTAATAATAGATTGGGGAGGAGCGTGGATGACGCCAGAAGGGATCCCAGAGAGTAAAGAGGTAGATAGAAGTTGTGAAAGCACATTTTTCTTGGAAATGAAATGATGAGCCAGCGCTGTGCAGAACAGAGTATGCAGGGGGCGCTATTCCATAACAGCAGCATCATCTTAAAACAGAACAAAGGCCATGTAAAGAAATAATCCTGACATAAAGCTGATGTAGTAAGGATGGGTTCACATGTGTACATTAAAGTGTACCTGAGGCTATGTGACATCATGAGATAAACGTGTGTCTGTACAGTACAAAACATTAATAACCAGGCTGTTTTACTTGTCTTATTTTGTTACCTGAAAGAGTTAATTAGGCATGGAAGTGACAGCTTCTGTCTTGTCAAGTACCTTGTCAGGAATATAGTAAACATCACTGATAAAAGCAAATTACAGCCATAAGAGTTTTCCTGGCAGAATACAACTTCTTAGAGCAGAGCATAAAAACATGAACTATAGACCTTTTTCTAACTCTGGGACACTTAATAGGCTGCCACTGATTACAGACAGTAAAACAGCCAACCTACTTTGTAAATGTTTAAATATAAAAGAAAACCCTGGGATACTTAAAGGACAACTGAAGTGAGAGGTATATGGAGGCTGCCATATTTATTTCCATCTAAGCAATGCTAGTTGCCAGGCCCTCGTGCTGATCCTCTGCCTCTAATACTATTAGCTATAGCCCCTGAACAAGCATGCAGCAGATTAGGTGTTTCTGACATTAATTTCAGATCTGACAAGACTAGCTGCATGCTTGTTTATGGTGTTATTCAGATACTACTGCAGAGAAATAGACCAGCAGGGCTGCCAGGCAACTGATATGGATTAAAAGGAAAGAAATATGGCAGCCTCTGTATACCTCTTACTTCAGTTCCCCTTTAAAAAGGTCATTTTTAGGAGTAAGAGGATAAATATAATTGTTTATCTCACTAGTTTATTTTCACCTCTGGCTCACTTTAAGCTGACATATAAAGTCAGCACAGTGTAATATTCCTCTAAGGGCCAGTGCACACCAAAAAGCGCTAGCGTATTTGCAAACGCTCAGCGCTTTTTGAAAGTGATTTTTCAAGGCAATTCTAGGCATGTGCCTAGCGATTATATATATCTAGCGATTTTTGAAGCATTTTTTTTCTCAATACAGTGCAGAGGCTAGTGTACTGGTTTTGACACAAAAATGCTTGGGAAATCGCTCTGAGGCCCAGTGCACACCAAAAACCTCTAGCAGATCTGCAAAATGCTAGAGGTCTTTGAAGCAGATTTCAGAGCGATTCTAGGCATGTTTAGAGGTTTTCTAAACAGGCCTAGCGTTTTTTGGAGTGTTTTTGTGTAGCAGATTACAAATATTGTTACGGTAAAGCTATTACTGAACAGCTTCTGTAACAAAAACGCCTGGAAGACAGCTCTGATCTAGCGTTTTTCAGATCGGTTTTCCACTTTCCTATACTTTAACATTGAGGCAGAAACGCCTCAAATCTAAAAAAATGTTGCAGCCCCTCAGTTTGCGTTTGTGGAAAAAAACGACCCACTCTGGTGTGCACCAGCCCATTCACTTTCATTAGCCAGGCAGTTTTCCCCCTGCATGCGTTCTAAAAAATGCTTCAGAACCGCTCTGGTGTGCACCAGCCCTGATCCAGCGCTTTTCAGAACAATTTTCCATTTTTCACACTTTTTACACTTAACATTGAGGCTGAATCGCCTCAGAAATCAGCAGAAATGCTGCAGTTTGCGTTTGGGGAAACACACACAAAAAAAAAAAAAAATCACACCACTCTGGTGTGATCCATCCCATTCAAATACTTTAGTCAAGCGCATTATAAAAGCCCTCTTGGCGTGCACCAGCCCTAACTCTCTGCTTTGTGGTCCAGTACAGAGACATGCCCACCATTAGGATGACTGGCAAGGCCATCCGCTCTCTGGTATAAGGGGCGGGTTACCGTGCATTGCAGCGCATAGAGATGAAAAGTTTAAAGGGTTAAAACCCGTACACACACTAGATAAATTTTATCCAATACTTTTAATTATACTCATTCAAATGCAAATTATATACTGCTTGGATATGGGACCATTAAATGCATTACCTGTTAATTCGCATTGGCTGAATTGCAATCTGCACGTAATTTGCATTAAAGTTGAAAACTAGCTGGAATTCTTAACACCTCATTTGACCATTGCTATGCAACACAATTGTTTGGGGGCATTTCGACCAAACATGCAGTCTATATGGCTGTCTTACAACGTTGTTCAGCAATGCGCTGTGGAAAATCCCAAACGACAAGGGATGAATTAACAACACCGTCCTCTTATTTCCTGCGGCATGGTATGCCATTCCCTCAATCGCTCTCAACTGTTGCCATCCCCTCTCCCTATAAAAGCACAAGCTGCTAGACTAACATATTATCCTATAAAGGTCCCAGAGACAGGAAGTGAGGTAAACTTCAGTCGGGGCACAGACAGCGTAATGATTATGCTTTCCTATTCTTTCCAAAACTAACATGTTCGGCTTAGATGGGCATTAAAGGACACCAGAGGTGACAATAAACTAATGAAATAAACACTTGTATCCATCATCCTTCTCCTAAAAAAAGACTTTTTAAAGCCAATGAGAACCACTTATTAAAAAAAGAAACCAGATACTTACCTAAGGAAAGGGAAGGCTCTGAATCCTAGTGAGCCTTCTCTCTCCTCTCCCGGTGCCCTCGGTCAATTCCCCTGCCACTGGGGGACTTTGGAAGTCTTCGGGAGCCGAGTCCTCCCAAAGGCGGCTACATACTGCGCATGCGTGATTGAGGGGCCCTTGTGCGTACGCAGTATGGAGCGGCCCGAGCACTCAGGATCCTGAAGACTTTCCGAGGTCACCTCCGCTGGTGGAAGGAGCAGTATTTGACCAATTTAGTTGAATACTGCTCCCGGGGACAGCGCTGCACCGAGGGCACCGGGAGAGGGAAGGCTCATTAGGATCCAGAGCCTTACCTCACCTTAGGTAAGTAGCTGGTTTATTTTTTCATGTAGCGGATCCCATTGGCTTTAAGATATTCCAGTTTTATTTTATATTTAAATCTACTTTTCAAGTTTTTAAAATTTTATTGTTTTTGCTCAATGACCCATTCATTGAAGTATGCCAGAGCTAAAATCTATTAACTACTGACCCTTTTTATCTATTGCTATATGCTCTCAGAGGCCATTTCTACTAGGAAAGTGTTTTAAAGTTGTCATTTCTTAAGTAAGGGTCACACTGTAGTCTATAGATGTAGGGAGAACAGGTAGGCACTCGGGGTTCACTGTGTTGGTATATGCTGTGCTTCACCATCCAGGTATAATGACTATGTGCTCAAGACTATAGCAATGCGTTACATCAATGTCCATGGAAGAAGAAGAAACTCTGGCACTATAGTTTATTATAGCAAATTAAAAATGCAGAGGTTTGTACAAAACGTTGCTGTGCAAAAATACAATGTACAATGCGAACTGCCGTGCAGTGCTTTTAGACATGCATTTAAAGAATCAAGGAAAACAAGATCCTATTGCTGTACCTGGGTGGTAGGAGGTGGCAGCTGTGGGCGCCGCTGGTGCACGGCCTTACGACCGTTTCGCTAGGCTGAACGCCAAGCTTCTTCTGAGGTGGAGTGTGCACACTCCACCTCAGAAGAAGCTTGGCGTTCAGCCTAGCGAAACGGTCGTAAGGCCGTGCACCAGCTTTGGCCTTACCTTTGTTTTCCTTGATCCTTTCAATGCATGTCTAAAAGCACTGCACGGCAGTTCGCATTGTACATTGTATTTTTGCACAGCAACGTTTTGTACAAACCTCTGCATTTTTAATTTGCTATAATAAACTATAGTGCCAGACTTTCTTCTTCTTCCATCACACTGTAGTCTGACTGAGTCCTGACGCAGACAGGAACTGCCATTGATTAACTCTTTCAGGCAGAAAAAGAGTAAAAAAGTAACACAGCACAGTTATTTGTGTGCTAGGCACTGAACAAACATGTCTATCTCATCATGTCACATGTCACCTCGGGTATCCTTTAAGACATCACTAGACAGGCAGTCTTTAAAAGAGTATGAAATATTGTAGTCAGTGGGTGTTATTGATGGACCTCTGTGCCTCAGCCTAAACTGATGTTCCCGGTTCCCACCATGCATTGTCCAAACCACGCCCCCTGCTGGCTTTTCCCATTACCAGCTCTCTGTGATGTGATATGGAGGAGTCCTGTGAGGAGGTTTTCTGCTGCAAAATTTCTCAGTGCTGTTTTGCAGGTCTATTTTTCTCCAGGCCTTTGCAATGAAAGACATGGGCAATATATTTTGATTCCGCATTCAGCTGATGTTCTCCGGTAAACCTAAAATAATTCAAAAGACCAAAGTTCTCCTTTAAATGACAACTGTAACGAGAGGCATATTGAGTCTGTCATATTTATTTCCTTTTAAATACCAGTTGTCTGGCAGCCCTGCTGGTTATTTATCTTCAGTAGTGTCTGAAGCACACCAGAAATAAGCATGCAGCTAATCTGGTCAGATCTGACAATAATGTCAGAAACATCTGATATGCTGCATGCTTGTTAAGGGTCTATGGTTAATAGTATTAGAGGCAGGGGATCAGCAAGGTAGGAAGGTAACTGGTATTGTTTAAAAGGAAATAAATAGCAGCCTCCATATCCCTCACCTTACAGTTTTCCTTTAAGACCCCTCCCACTAGTTAACCCATGCGGTACCACAGGCTGTGCTGACAGCGCCTGGTCCTCTGGTAGCAACAGATTGCAGCGATCAATGATGCAGCCATGGCATTTTGCTCTTTATTTTGCTGCTAATTCCTCTCGCCCACCTCACAGGCTTACTATTAATGTCAGCTCTAATCTGGAAGGACTGGGCGGCTGCGTTAACTGGCACTGACAGCTAGAGGAAGGAGAGGATCAGACGTGTCCTTTTATGCAGAGCCAATATCAGTAATGACGTTACTGAGAAACCGTACCAAAAAAAGAAAAAAATAGACATTGAGCTTTTATACCAGAGGGGTGACTCTTGGACCAGTCCATGAGTCAGATTGCAGGTGTCTTAAAATAGAAAAAAAAGCTGAACGAAAAGTCAAGTAATTCATGTTCACTGAAGTGAATTTTGCTGCAGAATTATTGTAAATGACAGATAAATGACCGTTTATGAATTGCTAAGTGATAGGATATGCTGGTAAATCTGACAGAGTCCTGTTAACCGATGAGTCTTTACATGAACCAGTTACAGGAAGTGGCGTGGAGCAAGAGACTGTTCAAAGCCGCCATTGTACATAAACCATTTGATCTGCAATTGGGAAATCTACAGTCAGGTCCATACATTTTGGGACATCAACACAATTCTAACATTTTTGGCTCTGTACACAACCACAATGGATTTGAAATTAATTGAACACAATGTGCTTTAAAGGGCCTCTGAGCTAAAAAAAAACAAAAAACAAAAAACAACGAAATTGGTACTTACCTGGGGCTTTCTGCAGCCCAACGTAGGTCGGGAGGTCCCCTGGCGTGGTCCTGGCTCCTCTCCCAGTCCCTCTGCCACATACTGCACCAGGCCGGGTGTCGGGCTCCCACTTCCTGAACCGGGACGCTCTTCGTCATCACGTCTGCCGCTGCGCGTCATCACGGCGGCCGGCGTGACAGTACTGCGCATGCGCAATTCAATCGCGCATGCGCAGTACTGTCATGCCGGCCGATGTGATGACGAAAAGCGTCCCGGTTCAGGAAGTGGAAGACAGACACCCGGCCCGGGTGTCGGCGGTGCGGTATGCGGCGGAGGGACCGGGAGAGGAGACAGAACCACGCCGGGGGACTTCCCGACCTATGGTGGTCTGCAGAAAGCCCCAAGTACCAATTTCTTTTATTTTTAGAGGTCAGAGTCCCTTTAACTGCAGACAGTCAGCGTAATCCAAATCAGGTGAAGTGTGTAGGAATTACAGTTTGCATATACAGGAAACAGTTTGCATATGTGCCTCCCACTTATGTAAAAAAAAGTAATGGGACAATTGGCTCCTCAGCTGTTCCATGGTCAGGTGTGTTATTTCCTCATTATTACAATTACAGTAAGCAGATACAAGGTTCAGAGTTCATTTCAAGTTTGCTATTTGCATTTGGAATCTGTTGCTGTCATTTCTCAAGATGAGATCCAAAGAGCTGTCACTAGCAGAGAAGCGAGCACAGCAGCGCCCTCAGTAGGTCGGCAGGGCAAAGGTCTTTTTACTCCACTACTCTAGTTTGCATTGCTTTTTCTGTTTCCATTGTGTCTTCAGGTGGGCCATTTGCACCGTTTTTTATTTTTACTTTATATGGGCTTTAATTTCATATTTCTCTTATTATTATTATTATTGATTTGAGCACAAAATAAAAGCAAGCTCTCAATTGCATCCACGGTTTGAGCTGAACACCTGACGCAGCAGTAAAGCCAGACCGCAGGTCAGCAGCTGCGTTCTTGGCCTCGCTGTAAGGCTGTTAATATATAGATTAGTTCAGGCTTCCGGTTTCATCTCCCAGCAGCCTCCTGACGGACTGCCTGGCCAGGTAATAATTCATTGTTTATTAGTTTTTGGATGTGCTGCAAAGTCTTGGCGTCTAGTTAATTATGATTAGAGAAATGACAGAGATTAATCGCGGTCATTAGTAACGCGTCTTTAAAGCGGGAGCGGGTGAAGATGGAGGAACGGTTTGTCACTTTGTGGGAAAAGTGCGTGGATTCCACCAAACACAAGCACTGACCATTAAACTCTAAGAGCTTTATCAAATGAACCCCGATTAGAAGGGCAAGCGTAGGAGTCGGGAGAGGCCCTGTTGCAACTGGTGATGAATGGCTGATGTCCTTACGCAATAAATTCAGTAATTATGAAGAAACAAACTAAATGCTGTAAAAAGTTAAATACACAACTAAAATCTATTTATCTTTGAAAATATTTGCTCTTCTGCTCAGCTACGGTTGCAATACACCTTTCATACTGCACAGCTAGGTGGGTGACACCACTGTCAACCAAAGGAACTTGCCAACTTCCTGTGTCACGACTTCATTCCCCCATCCAGACTATAAATGGAGTGACTGTGCTGAGAATGCCCCTGTCACATTGCCTCCTGTAGCTCTAGCATGTAACCCCTCTGCTGCTTTACCATTAAAGCGGACATGAACTCAGAACTTCCTCTCTGCTCTAAAAGATAAGAAACAGCATAACCACCTTCAAAGAAAAACATTGACCAACAAGATCCAATTATCGCTAGATCATAATGGCAGAAAATCTGGGTCAAACTGATCCATACGGTTGTTACGTGATCCATTGTATCTATCCAATGCTCAAACAACTGACACAGGTTGCTGGGCAACAACTGGGTGGTATGTGGCTGAATAGTGTACTGGTTAAAGTGAACCAGAGACGAAGCACCCTCATGTATTTTACCATATATATCAGTGGGAACATTAGAGAAAACACCTACCTTGCTCTCTGTTTCATTCTTCACTGTTCAGCCTGCTTCTAATCAGCCCTGATATAATCCCAGACTGAGCATTCAGTCTGGCTTTGCTATAATGACTCAGCTATGATGATTCCTGAGCAGAGCCAGAAGGGGGCAGGCTTGAAAAGACATCACAGAAGACAGACTCAGCTATAATGATTCCTGAGCAAAGCCGGACTGAATGCTCAATCGGGGATTTTATCAGGACAGGTAAGAAGCAAGCTGAACAGTGAAGGATGAAACAGAGAGCAGGGTAGGTGTTTTCTCTAATGTTCCCACTGATATATGTGGTAAAATACATGAGGGTGCTTCATCTATGGTTCACTTTAAGGGCTCTGCCTGGGTTTGAATATTGGCTTTCTTTCTTTCTGTTCAGTAAACCAGCACCTATACAGTAAGGAGACATTGGGCTAGACTGCCTAACACTGCTACTGCCTATAGAGCACACCCTAGTGGCTGCAGCTCTGGCGCTTTGAGTCCGCCAGGAAAAAAGTGTGATATAAATGTTCTGTGTCTTGTCTAGAAGTGGTTATTTCTACAACTGTACCCCAAAATTACCACTGATGTTGGTTTTCAGTCACAAGCGTTGCTATGGGCTTTCACAGCATGACCTTTCTCACAGAAGGGGAAAGCGAAGTTCATGCCTAAAACCAACCTCCAGCTTGGGCATCTTGGCACAGGGAAAGGTTAACAGTCTGACACAATAATAAAAGTATTTTCATGTTTGGAAGGTAGTCTTGCACCAGGAAAATAAAACAGGCGCCGCCGTCTCTTTGTCCCTCCCGCCAGACTTTGACGAAACTCCACGCTCTTATCTCTCGGCGGAGGTGATTAATTCCCCGTGACTGGCAGCAGCTACAGGAGCGCGCCGCCTCGACGTGGCCGCACTTCAAAGCCAGGGGCTTATCTGCCTCAAACACACGCGGCAACCTTTTCAGAGAAACCCTTCACCGTTCTGCGGGCCGAACGCAGCCACAGGAAAGCGCAAGAGAAAAGGGCCGCGCGTGTCAGCTTCTTGGGCCGAAGCCTCATTTGTTTTCTGTGTAATTCCATTTTTCCTTCAGAGGACATCATCTCAGCTCCACATTTCTTTGTAAAAATTCTCCGTTGTGCATGTAAAATGGCAAAACGCTGGCTTACAAAAAAAAAAAAAAAAAATATTCTCCATCTGGGCTTTTTTCATGTACGATTCCAAGAGAAATCTTGCTAGAACATGCAAAAATCTATCTCATTTATGCCACTGCAGCATACTTTATTATTTCTAGTTACAGAAACACCTCAAAAAAGACATATTCAGGCTTTAAAATAAAATTCAAGCGGTTAACAGCTTAGCACAAATCATACTATAGGAACCAATCATATCGCAACAGCACAGGATGGGTTCTGACTGTTTGCTATAGGGTGATGTTGATCCCACAACTCTATCAACCATATGGATCAATTCAGGAATAGGAAACAGAAAATAGCAATTTTGAGAACTTCAGGAAAAAAAACGCAAAGATTGGCCTAGTGCACACCAGAGCGGTTCTGCTGCGGTTTGCGTTCCGCTTGTGGGTGCGGATCCGCTAGGGTAATGTATTTCAATGGGCTGGTGCACACCAGAGCGGGAGGCGTTTTGCAGAAACGCATACTCCCGGGCTGCTGCAGATTTTGGATTGCGGATGTGTTTCTGCCTCAATGTTAAGTATAGGAAAAACGCAAACCGCTCTGAAAAACGGCACTTCAGAGCGGTTTGCCAGGCGTTTTTTGTTACAGTAGCTGTTCAGTAACAGCTTTACTGTAACAATACATGAAATCTACTACACCAAAAACGCTAGCTGAAACGCTACAGAAAAAGAAGAAAAAGCGTTTCAAAATCTGCTGGCATTTTGCGGATCTGCTACCGGTTTTTGGTGTGCACCAGGCCGATAACACAGTGTCAGTTTTGAATGGCAGCAATATGCCATCATTTTTAAGTGAGGTCTCATCATAGCCAGAAGACCAACATCAGAATCAGAATCATTTATTTCGCCAAGTACAACGGTGGATTGTACCCAGAATTATTTTTGGCACATACAGGGTCGGTGATGGTACAGTAAACATACATTAAGCATTACACAAAGTTAAGCAATTACAGAAAACATACATTAAGCATTACACAAAGTTAAGCATTACGCCAAACATACATTACATAGTACACATTGAAGAAGAAAGACCAGAGGGGTCTGACCAAGAGCTATGTCGAGCGGAGCTGCCTGCCACAATCTGAGCGGCACTCACTACTCTGCAGCACTCCAGACCCCACCATATAATGAGAGATAGACACATAGTCCCCTCGTACCCATGGTTGTAAAAAAACAATCCTCAACTCCTTGACAGTTCTTGGCCCTACAAACTCCCAATGCCTTGCTTGCAAATTTAGCCCCTGGCTTACGAGCCTCATCAAAGCGGATGGTTCAGACCTTAGCTTCCCTGGCCGCGGTGGTGGAGCTGTGCGATAAAGGCATAACCCTGCTTCCGTGGCCACAGTGGTCCAGTGGTGTGTGGGCGCAGGCCGGACTTTGCTAGCCTGGCTGCGTTGTAGGATGAGCTACAGGCAGGACTCTGCTTCCACTGGTGGTGGAGCAGTGTGTTGTGCTGCCATCGATGGCGGCAGCGGCAGGGAGTCAGCCTTACTGACCTGAGCAGATGTGACCCGGCAAGGGTAACAGCGGCAGCCTGGTCCTCCAGGGCTGCGATAGTGGAGCGGCTCCCAGTCCAGTATCCTGTGTCGCAAAGGCAGCGGCATGGCAGCTAGACAGTCAGTAGTCTTCTTATTTTTCTCATGCCAGGTGTACTTTTACAAAGTTGAAATATTTATATTTTGTCTCCAAATACAGAGACAGTGACTCTGGGCCTACACATATTTTTCTATTCCCTCATGGCAAACACTTCGCACTGTTCGATCCAACAGCTATACAGCTGCTTCTGTAGTACAGCGGTAATACGTTTCTGCAATGACAAGGCTCACTGAAGTTTCTGTAAAGCGTTCCAAGCCTCAAAGTGCGGCCTGCAAACACCACTGAACCCTGACACTGCTCCAGTGGGAAGCATGCTTGTGCCCTTAAACTTAGCATTGGTCAGCCCTAAGCCTGAGGCGTTAGGGACATAGCTCAAAGCCAGGAAAATGACAGCAGTGCGGGTCACACAGCCAGTTGTGGGGCAGCTGCTTGAGCAAATGTTTATCTGAGAGCTGCAGGACAGATGGAATTTCTTTGAACAGCTGCTGTCATGAGGTCTGGCCAGCGGGAGAAAGATTAGGGGAGAAGGCCAACAGGAAATAAAAAAAAAAAAAAAAGAGGGGCTGGTGAGAGAGAAATCTTTCTCCATGGGCTGATCAGGCCCCGCCAGGCCAATGGCGTCCTTCCCAATTGAATGCATGCATTTTGCTTCCACATCACAAGTTCCAGTCGTGAGCACCCCATGATACTATTCCAAACAGTTTATGGAAGCAGCACCAATCGGAAGCTGAAAGAGCTTTTGTTCAAAGGATTTCTTTCTTAGTTTTTTTTCCCTGTAAAAAGTTTAATTTACTTTTTCCTAACAACATAAAAGCCAGAGCGAACAATGCAGGCTTCACTTCCTTTCGGGACTGGCAAGGACAAGCTCCAGGCAGTAAAATAAGAAAATAAAAAGCACTTTGTACTTTCTGTGCTATTAAAAGATGTATTTTATCTGTGTGATAGATTGTGAGGCCATTTGTTACTTCCCAAACCATTTTTTAAGCAACTAGGCCTCAAAATCTGTGAAGATTAACAACCAAGCTTGCCATAAACTTAGGTTTTCTGAGGTAAAATTTAAGCGGACGTGGGTCAGGGGCTTTCTACCCTGTTTCTTACATTTGTTGTGTGCGATTGCCAGTGAACTCTTAGTATTAGTCACAAAAATATGCTGTTTACGAACTCTACTATTCACCCATGTTTGTGTCGTCCTTTCTACATTACCACAAAAGATGAAGGCACTGTGTGTAAATCACCATGAAGAGCCGTATGTGTGGTGAAAGTGGAGTGGAACTCCTGACACATTTGTCGAGAGCAGCAAGTCTACAATAATTTATGTTTATAAAGGGAAGGGTGGGAGGGTATATTTAAAGAGGCACTGTACTGACGTAGAGTGCAGCAAAACATTCAAGATATCCAAGTTTATGGTAATTTACCTGGTTTTCAGCCTTAGAAACACTTCCTGCAACTATATATTACTGTATGTAGGATTAAAGATGTTGCCACCTGTACTGCATCTCAGAATGTAAATCAGGAAGAGGAAAAATTTTACATTGGGCAAACACTGACTAAATTATTTATAAATGAATATTGTAAAAAAAAAAAAAAAATATATATATATATATATATATATATATATATATATATATATATATATATATATATATAATCAATTTAAGTAATTACGTTATTTTACTACAGTTACTCTTTAAAAACAGAATCTTATAGATGAAGAAAAATATATGTTTCTTCAAAAGGTTCTCCTCACTTCCTCAACTGGTAAGTGTAGTTAGAACAGACAAGCTGACAGACACAAACCACAAAAAAAAAAAAAAAAAAAAAAAAAAACCTAGGCAGGATAAAGAAGAAAAAAGGTCTCTGAAGTAAAGATAATCTGCGTTGCCTCTGAGTCAGGAGACAGCAGGATCCAGGTCAAGTCTTTTTAAAAAGTCCCTACATATTTATCTACCACAGTATTATTCATTACAAAAATAAATGACATCATGGATAAAGTACAATAAAACATAATGATGGAATGAAACATACCTTGTCATTTCTAACAAGTGAGGACTGACTTACTCCAGAGCCCCCCACAAAGCACTTGCTGGTTCTTGTAGTTCCTCACCAGCTGAAGAGCACAGGCTGCAATGAGTTGGAATGTGAGCTCTAAGAATAATCTATATGTCAGCTTTATCTGCTGGAAGAAATGACACAAGACTAGGCCTCACTGTCGTCCGCTGACTACTGTAAGTACCTCCACATAAGCTCTTAGAGGAAGGACTCAGTGCATTAATCCCCGGGGATCAGCCCTTGTCAGGCGAGCTTAGCACGGGTGAGTATTGATTCCCTGAGCGCTGCAGCTAGAAGTGTCTCAGTGCACTAGGGTGACAGGGGGAAGGAAAAGGACTTTCTACAAAGTGCTCCTACTACTAAAGAAGCCATGACAACCCAACAGAAAAGACTCCAAGTAGCGCAGTTGATGAAAGCTAGTGTCAGATTGGCTACATTAAAGTACTGTGAATAATTCCATCAGTTTGTAGAATTCAATCTCGATAACAGCTGCAATCTGATCAAAAATGTATTGTACCACCATCATGACATGACATCATCACCACATGACATACTACTTGGCAGGACACAAAGCCAGGCAACGGCCCACTGATGAAAATGGAACATCAATCCTGGTCATACTTCTGATCAATAAGCTGCCCGATATCAGCCACAAGTTATATTAGACTGAGAAAAACTGAAAAGAATGTTCAACAAAATGTGCCCCCATCTGTTTGGTACCAGAAGACGTCAAGCAGGGGAGGTGGCGCAAGGAATTATGGGTAGATGACTCAGGCCACATTCATAGTGAAGACTGCATTTTTCCTGGGACAGTTCCGCCGGACGTCATGCTTGCATTGCGTTGGGTCCATTGAAGCATAAAGTCATAGCTGCTTCACATCTACTGATAATGCTAGTGTTTACCGGTAACACACTATGCAGTACGCTATCATACTACAACGTATTCTACCGCAAGGCATCTGCCGCACAGGGAACATCACATAGGTGGCGCATTGCAATGCGGAAAGCCACATTACAAAGCAGCTTTGGCTCAGGACACTTTCTGAATGTTTTCTGACAGAGGAGAGATGCATGCTCCTATCAAGACTATTACAGATGGCGTGATGGCGTTAGTGGCAAGGGTGCCATGGTATGAAGAACCAGGGCTGTGGAGTCAGAGTTGGAGTCGGATAATTTTTGTACCGACTCCACAGTCCTGTGAATAACACTGCCTGAAATATTACTTACCCCAGGTTTGTTTCTTAACCTCCTTGGCGGTTAATTTTTTCTGCAAAAATTGCAGAAATCCAATTTAAAAAAAAAAAAATTATGTTTCATGTAAAGCTACCAGAGTGGTAGCTACATGAAACTCCACTAGAGGGCGCATGTGTCCCTCTAGTTCGATCGTCGCCGGCAACAATAGCAAACAGGGGAACGCGTATATAACGCGCTCCCCTGTTTGGCTTCTCCTGTCGCCATGGCGACGATCGGAATGACGTCATGGACGTCAGCCGACGTCCTGATGTCAGACGTCTCCGATCCAGCCCATAGCGCTGTCCGGAACTCATTGGTCCGGGCAGCGCCGGGCTCTGGCGGGGGGGGCCCTCTTGCGCTGCTGCGTGCGGGCGATCGCCGCAGAGCAGAGGCGATCAAGCTGTACGCCCGGCTAGCAAAGTGCTAGCTGCGCATACAGCACTTTACAGGATGAAAATCGCCCCACCAGGGGCTGAGATCTCCTCCTGCGCGGCATAGCCCGAGCTCAGCTCGGGCTTACCGCCAGGGAGGTTAAGGAACCCATACACTGGTCGATTTCAGCCATCGATCAATCAGAAATCGATTCATCGATTTGCAGCCGATTTCGATAGATTTGATCTGACAGGATGGAAAATCTAGGTCGATCTGCTGCAGGTAGCAGATCCATGGCCCATAGCGTTGCATTGGATCTAATGGTCCAATAATGCATTTAGATATTGGAAATCTGTTCCTAGTGTGTGGCACACATCAGATAGATTCTTGTCAGATTCGACATGACTGGCATCTGACAGAAATATATCTGATGGTTGAATCTGCTGCAAATCTATAAGTGTATGGCCACCTTTACTCTGTACTGTGCCACAGAATATGTTGGTGCTTTATAAATCAATAGTAATAATTGAGTGGCCCTGTTAGATCACGAAGTCACAAACAACTCTTTTGGACAGTGAGCATCTACTGTAGGTACATTACACATTGCACAGAGCGGGTAGCTGGGAAGTGCTCCCTATACACATAGGAATGTATTTAGCTAGTTACTACACAAGCTTTGATGCTCACTAGCCATTTAACTTAATTGAAAGGCATATGTTCCATTTAATTTGCATATTGGTGCCTTGGGCAAGACGGCCCGGCCAACAGGTGGAACTTCACAGCAACACCTCAGATGAGAAAATAAGAGCTTCTCTCCCAAACGCACTATTGGCATCCAGCGCTGGCCAGGAACGTCTGCAACCCAACAGATGTCAATTAAAGAGAATCTCGCCATTCTTCTCCGATCAAAGCAATTACTCCACACTGCAAATTCCCCATCTCTGCACTCTCACGTATTAAAGGGGGGAAGAAAGAAGCAAGACTACGCTCACCCGGAAAAGTGCCTTCATTTGTGTACAGCCAGATGGTGCCAGTTTCCGATATTCCCTGGCAGTTGGCATTTTTATTGCTGCAGCCTATTAAAGGAAGGTGGCATTCTTGTAAGACTTGGTGTTTTGGGGTTCCCCTGCGGAATGTAACAAGGAACGTTTAATCCGGAGCAGGTGCAGCATTTAGCACTGCAGGCACGATGTACAGTTTTGGAATAAAGTGTTCCGTAATTCCACGTAGAAATCAAAAGTTAAGAGGACTCGGGCTATTAAATAGCAGTGGAGACGTTCATTTAGGATTCAAGAACAGTTCAGTTCTAAAGAGCTGGAGAATAAATGACTCTCATGACTACGGATTAAAGGGCTCAGATATGTCGGCTACCAGCTGTCTTGATTTTGGGCTACCAAGCTCCTGGGATCTGGCACAATGTGGAAGATAATGGGACAGATTGATCAGGATGTGCGCTAGGAACCCAGAAGAAATGTGCAGCTATAGCAACCAATCGCAATCTTTGCCTAAATTAACCACTGAAATCTGATTGACTAATATTAAAAAAAACCTGAACTGAAAATTAAAAGTCAAATTAAACATACACAAGTCATACTTACCTCCCGTGTAGTCTACTCCTCAGTGTCTTTCTCCTGTCCCGTGTCCTATTTGTTCACTGTGATCAAGGGAATTTTCTATCCTCCATTTTGAAAATGGCTATTACCCATAACTGCTTTCTGGTCAGCACACAGTTAAACTTTAAAGAGGAACTCCAGTGAAAATAATGTAGTAAAAAAAGTGCTTCATTTTTTTACCATAATTATGTATAAATGATTTGGTCAGTGTTTGCTCATTGTAAAATCTTTCCTCTCCCCAATTTACATTCTGACATTTATTACATGGTGACATTGTTACTGTGGGCAGGTTATGTAGCTGCTCCTAGCTGTTTTGGCTGTTAGAGACAGCAAACAGCTAATTCCTGTGTGTGAACATTGTTACATTGTGGCAGTTTGCCCAGAGTACCGCGGTACTCAGAGCTTCTTGTGGGAGGGGTTTCAGCACAAAATCAGTCATACAGCGCCCCCTGATGGTCTGTTTGTGAAAAGCATTATATTTCTCATGTAAAAGGGGGTATCAGCTACTGATTGGGATAAAGTTCAATTCTAGGTTGGAGTTTCTCTTTAACATCGCCCACTTGAGCCATAGGGAAACATGGACATTACCTGGTACATCAGTTTTCCTCTCAGCTATAACTGACAGCAACTGATATTTTACTGACAACAACTGATATATTTCAGATCTGACAAAATATTGTCAGAACTGGAAGGGATTATTGTCAGAAGAAAATGGTGAGCTTCTGAGAGGAACTGATGGCAAGGTAACTATGCAATGTTCATTTGAAGTTACCTCATGTGTTTATTTTAAATATTTTTACTCAGTACAGGTTCTCTTTAAGACCTGAACTCTTGCACAAGACAGAAGGCAAACGGAAATGCGCCTGTATGTATTTAGAGTAGAGAGTTTAGCCTGTCTAATTCCCCCTCATCTGTGACTAATCACAACTGCAATTTGAACTCTCAACTGTGCCAGCTGACTGTACATTCCACTTACTTTAAAAAAAATTAAGCATATAAAAAACATTGCTAGAGGCACAGATTGGTGTTGCACACACTTTTCTGCAATTTGTTGTTAGTAAAAATAATATTCAGTTTAACAGCCAGCTAAGAATTTAGTAACGGACAAAGCTGGATCTGTTTGAGTGGTTTCCGCTTGGCACCCTTTTAGCAGCTGGGGAATCAGGATGGTCAATATAACGTGAAATAGTTCTGAGCTGATGCAGGATCATGCAAATTTTGCATGCAAATTTATGCAGCTGGAAAATGGTCCAATTAGATCCCACCTCAGCAGGATTTGATTAGTCCATTTTTCAGGTGCAGCAACTAGGAACAATTTGCATCTAACTGACCATCCCTACTATGCAATATTAATCTGAGCTATCCCCATTCAAGACAAGGTACAGAACATTTACAGGTATATCGCACTGCTTTCCTGGTGGACTCAAAGCGCCAGAGCTGCAGCCACTTGGGCACCCTCTATAGGCAGTAGTAGTGTTAGGGAGTCTTGCCCAAGGTCTCCTACTGAATAGGTGCTGGCTTACTAAACAGGAAGAGCCGAGATTTGAACCCAGGTCCCCTGTGTCAGAAGCAAAGCCCTTAGGGCTCTTTCACATCTAACAATGCGTGCAGGAGCCATTCTCCTGCATGTGTTCAATAGCCTGCGGCGGGTTGTCGGGATGCTGCGGTGCAACGCAATCAGCGGCGGTAGCTATTCATCTGATTAGAAAACGCCGGCTCCAGACGATTAAAAGCACCCGGGTGCGTCGAACCGCAAAGTACCGAAATGCAGCGTTGGGTGTGAAAGGTAAAATGAAAGTCTTTGGACTTAAATTTTACCTTGGTTAACGCAAAGTTTCGACTTTGCGTCAAAATGCAGGAAACAGGCTCTAGTGTGAAACAGCCCATAGCCAATACACTATCCAACTACTATCTCTGGTTTCGAGAACCAGGCAAAGATCTCACCACATTCTCTCATACAAATGGACAAATGAGGGACAGTACTATAAATGGTGTATAGAATCACAATAATAGCTCCAACACAGAGGGGAGAGTGGCGAAACTAAGGGGCCACACAGTATGTGGGGACACTAAAGTAGCCCCAAGCATGGCCACCACATATGATTTTAATCGGTTCAGGTGTGCTTTAGACTAGGATAGGACATGTAACTATGGTAGGGATTAGATTGTGAGCTCCCTAGGGACAAGACACAGAACATTTATATTGTGCTTTTCTCCTGGCAGACTCAAAGCTCCAGAGTTGCAGCCACTCTATAGGCAGTAGCAGTGTTAGGGAGGCTTGCCCAAGGTCTCCCTACTGAATAGGTGCTGGCTTACTAGACAGGAAGAGACGAGATTTAAACCCAGGTCACCTGTGTCAGAGGCAGAGCCCTTAGCTTAGCCAGTAACCTATCCAGCCACTACAGGAAAGCGAGTGACAAGACTCTTTATAAAGCACTGCGGTAGGTGTCTGAGCTACACAAAATAAATTGTGACGCACGGATAGTACAGCACGCATTCACAACACATACACTGAGTCAGAAGGCTGATCATTTACATAATGCCAGCACTAGCAGATCCAGGAAAAGAAGTCCTCTACAAATATATGGAGAGACATTTCTTTCTCCTTTATTCCGCTGTATATAGTGATCATCAATGATCATGCGATAGGAGTTCTTGCAGCATTAACAAAACAAAAAAAAGATAGTAGCAGGTGTGCATAGTCAGCTGCAGGGAACAATAGGAATGGAGAGGATTTCAGTGCCTCACAGCAATGCAGAATACATAAGGCCGTGAAAACCTCCTGTCAGCCTGGAGCTGGGAATATGCTCAATAATCCAAGCAAAGTGAAAGGTGACACCAGGTCACGTCCCCGCCAACACAAACTGAGGATTATATAAGATCTGATGGAAAAGAAACACTGTGTGCTCTACAGTAACCAGTCAGGTTTCAGCTCTCATGTTCCACCATGTGTTTGCCTGCTGTGAAGCAATGCACATCTGAGCACAGGAGAGGGACACTGGTTTCAAGACCTCCTATGAAGAAGCTAAATAACTGTGCATGCATACTCCTCTAGGTGTCTGCCCTGCACCGCTACTGGCAGGCTGCATCTCCTTAAAGAGAACCAGTCAAACTTTTTTCCAACATTTAGATGGAGACCGAAAGGGTTATGTCAGAGTTGAACTACTGTTTTGATCTCGGTTATGGAGTTTTGCTTACTTCCTGTTAGGAGTACAATGGTCAGTCACTGCAGGAGTCTACAGGAGAAGCCAAAGAGTGAAAAAAAAACCTCGGTTAGAATGTTAACAGATTTTATTCAATAGGCAAACTTTTGTTCTGTGTAACACTAAAAGGGCTTTTCTGTCTCTTGTAGCCCCTTACACACTCCTGGGAGTTCATGCTGTAACTCTGATTTTATTTATGACTTTGAGATTTTCCTCACTTCTGTTTTTGACAACAGCAGATTAGGAGGCTGAAGTGTGAGGGAAAAACATGTTCCAAACAGAAATGGGAGAGGCATGGATGGAGGGAAGAAGAGAGGGATGGAGATATGAAAGGATGGATAAGGGAAGGACAGAAGGTTGATGAAGTGAAATGGATGGATGGATAGATGGACGGACGGACAGACTGCATAAACTTGCCAATACATTATAATAGAAAGACAAAGATACAGGGAAGGAGGGATGGATGGACACAGGGGTAGATGGGCAGAGGGAGGGATGGGTTTACAGAGGGAAGGAGGGATTGATGGACAGAGGGACCTTACCAATATTATCCACATTCATCATACAGGAAGCTACCCAAATAATATGTTCAAACAGCAAATCACAAACCAGTATAAGGAGGAGAAGGAATATCTGAACAGACTGCAGCACAGAGCTGAACAATAAGGCGTCCTGCACGTTGCATGCCTTCCTATGCCAGCTCAGACTCTGCATTGCTATGGCATTGCTGTCATCATATGCAATGTGAACACTACACAAGTGAAACACTACGCAGCAAGAATGCTGGTTTTACTACACTGTACCATTCACTTCAGTGACAGGGCTATGCATAAAAAATACACACAAATTCCTGTAAGTGAGAAGGGCAGCAGCTGTGGGCCCCCAATCTGCAGACCTCAGCATCGTAAAGCCCTGTGCGCCCCCTGCAGGCAGATCCCTGCAGCACACACAAGCCATGTGACAGACCGGGTGGCTGGCAGACACTAGCTCGGTCTCCATTAATACCAGTGATTTCTCTCCTGCTCACATTACAGTGTCAGGATCTGTCAGCGGCTTGGAGATGCTGCACGTTGGCGGCTCTCATGAACATTGATTTAGATTAAGTATCTCCGTGTTTCCTCTTTATTATGCGGATATAATTAAAATCCCAATATTCTCTCGCTGGCGGCCACACTGGGTCCGAAAGTGGAAATCCCATTTATATTAATCTTTATTAAACAGAAAGGAGTGCGCTAACTGGTGGGATATTACAGGAGATGCTCAGACTTAAAGCTGAACTCCGACCAGATGCTAAATACACAGCTGTCATGGGAGATCCTCAGACTCAGCAAAGAATGGGCATCTCTGCCCGGGCAGTACTGAGCTTCACTAAGAGACACGCTGGCACTGCAGCTCTGCATTCCTGGGCTCAATTCCCAACAAGGATACTATCTGCATGGAGTTTGTATGTTTATATATACACACATATAAAACAAAGTTGCAACTGGTACTAGATTTCTTCCTTAGCCGGGATTGTTTTCATACACTTTTTAACACAAGAGTCAGCCAGCTTTCCACAAGCCTGGTCAGATGCTTATCTGACTCAAGAGCAACCATGGACGTAGCAATCAGCTAAGCAGGAGCAAGACCAGTGTTCTCTCCAGGCCCTTATAGCCAGGTGATCCAGCCAGCTAGTTTTGGTGAGCACCCGGCTGTCATCGGCTCACCTCCTCCTTTGCCGTAAGCAGAGTTGCGCACAGAAGCACCAGCACTGCATTCTCCTGTTGCACCCCACCCAGCTACTTTTTCATGCCACCCGGCTGTCATCGGCTCCCCTCCTCCTATGCCGTAAGCAGAGTTGCACACAGAAGCACCGGCCCTGCATTCTCTCATCTCGCCCCACCCGGCTACTTTTTCATGCCACCCGGCTGTCATCGGCTCCCCTCCCCCTATGCCGTAAGCAGAGTTGCACACAGAAGCACCGGCCCTGCATTCTCTCATCTCGCCCCACCCGGCTACTTTTTCATGCCACCCGGCTGGAAAAAGATTCTGGGGAGAACACTGTAGCACAATCCATAACCTGAACCTTCATGCACATGTTAGAAACTTAGCCGAGACAATCATTCTGCCAGGTCTTATGTGAGAATCTACTGTGAATACAGCTGCCACATAAGGTTGCCCAGAGAGGTTGAGTTTTTTCCTCTGCACATTGCCATCACCTGACCCTTCCCACCTCCGCCCTCTACAGTCTACTGTGGGCGGGATCAGCTCTGTGTTCAACATAAAACACTGGCTGGTCCCCCTTCAGGGCTTCTCCCCGACTTCCTCCTGTAGGTGATGGTGGAATGGGGGGCGGGGGGGGGGAGGAGTTTAGAAAGAACACAGACTGCAGTTTAGCAGAGCTAAATCTGACATTAGAACAGGAAATCAACACAGCAAACAAGTCAGACAGCTAAATGATAAAACCTTGTGTCTAGCAAATGATGACATATGCCGCATAATAGGCATTTTAAAAAAACACAAGCCTCAACTACAGAAATACCTGAAGCAGCCCAGCTGAAATAATGACAAGCATCCTCTGCAGATTTGGCTGATAATTACTTATTTCTTTGCCTTCACATTATACTATTCAGATTGAATATGGATGGGTCACAGCTCTGTGTGAGGAGATCATGGCCTGCAGCTATGTCTGTGGTCCAGGTATTGGCTGCTGAAGAAGCTCCTAATCATAGTGGCTTGTTTGATATGGACTGATATGTGGGCTTCAACACTGATATAAGCATGCTATGGCATTCAGTATTGCATTCTGCTTGGCGTTCTGCTTTAAAGGACCACTGTAACGAGGATATGGAGGCTGCCATATTTATTTCCTTTTAAATGATACCAGTTGCCTGGCTATCCTGCTGATCCTCTTCTTCTAGTACTTTTAGCCATAGACCCTCAACAAGCATGTAGCAGATCAGGTGTTATTGACATTATTGTCAGATCTGGTGTGATTCAGACACTACTGCTGCCAAAAAGACCAGCAGGGCTGCCAGGCAACTGGTATTGTTTAACAGGAAATAATTATGACAGCCTCCATACCCCTCTCACTACAGTTGTCTTAAAAGAAAACAGCAGGCTAAGCCCCTGAAGTGAGTACCTTGCATTCTCATACTCTGATAGTAGCAAGTATACTTTAATTCTTATGCTGGCTTTTGGGAGAAGGAGGGGTTAATGTCTTATATAAGCAAGACCTCCAGAGACCTTCAGAAAATATTTGTATGTTCTTCTTGCTAAGAGTTTGGAACAGACCCCGGGCTCTCCTTCATTCTGACCTGAGAATGCGCTCAGGCCCCGAGGCCTTTCCTTGAGAGGATCCATTGTTTACTCGCATTACGAAACAGGCCAAAGACACATTCCTGGACTCCAGATTCTGAACAGGGCTAATATTAAATGATAATAGCACACAATGCACGTATCTGCCTAGAATGGAGAGATAATGTGATGCATCTCCCTGCCTGGCCTGCCGCTGGAATGTTAAATGGCTGTTTAGGTAACAGGATGAGCTGTAGTTCATTACCAGTGGATGGTGCTGAGTCTTTCAAGGATCGCCTTCTGCACACAATCACTTTAGGGCTCAAGTCACACTAGGGCTGCTGCAGGACTGTTTCCCAGATGGGATGGCCGCGTTCCAGCAGACCTGTAGAATGGGCCAATGCTTTCTTTTGGGTCTGTTCACACCATGTCCATTGCACAAACCTGACCTGCACACTTTTTTTCAGAGAGCGGAAAAGCTTCTATTCATCCAACAGATTGGCGCATGTGTTTCTGATTACAGCATTGCAACAGACCTCCAGAGTGGTACAGTGTAGCCATACAATTCTGATGCGGTACTGCTCCAGCAGTGAGAACTGAGCATAAATAAAACCTGTCCTTTACAGATTACCTTATATACAGACGTATAAGCCTGATTTTTAGGCACAAAAAATGTGCTGAAAAGTTGCTCCCTTGGCTTATATGTGAATCAGTGGAACACAGAACGAATGGTAAACAGGTTTTGTTACTGGCAGAAGAGCGTAAGGATCGTACACTAGTAATTCTGCTCTTGCCAGCTGGCTCCCTGCTGTGTTCGTGCCCCGCATCCCCTGCAACATGGTGCGCAGAGTGCACTGCTCAAGACTACTTGTGTGCCCTGGCTTGTGGAGCATAGCGTGCAAGAAACATGTTAGCGGTGCAATGATCGAATGTTCTTCCTGTGTGGCAATCGTTGTGTCTCATATCCCTGACACCATCTAGTGGCCTCTCAGACACAGCTGTATCATCTTTGGAGCACACCTGGCTATGGGGAGAAGGAACGACTTCTACTGGGGGCACATCTGGATACTGGGGAGGGACTTATACACGAGTCAATCACTTTTCCCTAGTTTCTGGGGGAAATTTGGGTACCTCGGCTTATACGCGAGTATATACGGTAATCAAGAAAAGTGACACCATTTGCATCATAGTAATAGATATGCTTAACAATATATCTCACTGTTATTTCTTTCCCATAGCGAATACTTACTATTGTGCTAAATAACTAGCTTGTAATGTCAGCACTATGCGTAGCAGCTTGACAATATAGTGTATATTATTTTATTAGCACACCAATCATATGACACAGGTCCATTCCTATAGGATGAATATTTGCAGAAAGGAGATATTTAAAATAATGAACTGTAAGGCCTGGGATTCACTAGACACGGTAGCAATCCAGAAATCACTCTCGATTTTTAAATCGCAGAAGTACTGCAGTTTTCTGTGCGATTCCTGGAGCCCTTGTTGCCTTGTACACAATCACTCCAGGTCATTCGCAACATTGTAAGCAGCACTTTTGTGATTGCAGCAGAATCACCCCCATAGGGTTCCATAGGGGCAGTGCTTTGCCTATTGCTAGCAATCAGCAAGCACTGCAAAAGCTCTGCCAGTGGGCCCCTAGCCTCAATGCTCATCCTCTGTCAATCAGCCAGCGTATAGGCAGCATCACATAGATGAGATAAACTACCATAAACAGGAAGTGACTGCATCTCTTAATTAACTAGTCATTTCAGCACAACATTATCAGCAGTTGTAAACTTGACATCCTTGTAGTTTGTGTTTTTATTTATTTGAACAGTTTTATTCCAGAGAAAAGTGTACTGAAATAGGAACTTTAACTAAGTATTGAACTTCATCCCAATCCGTAGCGGATACCCCCTTTCCCACAGGAAATCTTTACCTTTTCTCAAATAGATTATTGGGGGATCTGTGTGGCTGACATTGTGGTGAAACCTCTCCCACAGTGTGATGTCATGACCTTGGTCCTGACAGTTTCCAGTCTGTGAACATTGTTACATTGTGGGAAATAACAGCTGTTTTCAACTGCCAAGCAAGCAATATCTCCCTGTGGATAGAACTCTCAGTAACAAACATTCCACACAGTCATGTCACCACCAGTGATACATGTCAGAATGTAAATCAGGGAGAGGAAATATTTTACAATGGGCAAACACTGACTAAATAATCTATAAATGAATATTGTAAACAATAAGAACATTTTAATCATTATATTATTTTCACTACTGTTCCTTAAAGGACAGTGGGCAAGTCTGACACACATAAATGTTTGATAATAACAGATGACTATCAGCCTATCTCGGTTAGTTTATACCACATGTTTGGCCTACAGCTATGCAGTCATTTATGCAACTTGCCTCATTGTTCTACAAACCCCGACTTTATAGCAATGATATTCTCCACGGTTTTTAAAACAGAGTACTATAAAGCTGAAACAACAGATGCAGCTTATATAAAATACCAGCTGCATGGTGACATAAATGTATCCTGCATCAGCCAGGAAGAGAGGAAGTTTGGTCAGAGTCTAGTGCTGGCTGTTCCAGAAACTTCCAGGCAGAGGTGAGAAGCACTGCAGCAACATTTGCACGAAGATGTCTATTTCTGGCTGGTGTGTGGTGAAGCCACCATGGTGAAACCTTGCAGAGAACAATTTGGGCAAAAAGGGCGCCCAGGTACGAATACAATGGAGTTAAGTGCAATACCAAAATCAAAAAGGAGTAAGGTGTCTTACCTCAATGAGGACAGTCTTTTTTAAAAAGACAAAGGAATTTTATTAGCTTTTTTGAAAAACCATCCTAATTAAGGAAAGCCACCTCACCCCCTTTTGGATTTTAGGATCATTTTTAACTCAGTTTTATTCACACCACGGTGCCTTTATTTGTGCTTTATATACCCCCCCCCCCCCCCCTCCCACACACACACACTGTTGTACATACAGACCTCACATGGTATCCACCATTGTGATGGTCTGTAATGCTGGGAACACGCAATGCAATTTCCTGTCCAATCAACAGGTGATCGGACAGGAAGTTGTAACGTGTACAGCTCCAAACTGCTCCCGATTGATAAAGGGATTTATTTTCCGATGATAACTTGGCAAAATCCCTTCCTTGATCATAAACGGATCGGACATGTCGGAAATAATCACCCGATCGGTGGGAATAAAAAGTGAGAAATTGCATCGTGTGTTGCCAGCATTACTTTTAGAAAGGAGAGCGACCGCCTCCTAGTCCCACCAGGGACACCGCGAGTGGAGTCGGGTTCATTGTCTACACCTGCTTCCTGTGGTTGGTTGCCACACTCTGCAACCCACCTTTGTGAGTAGCAAACTTACTTTACACATTTTGTTTCGTTATCTAAGCATAATACGCTTTTTGGGTTCCCGCTTTGGTCTCCGGTGCCTTTTTCTCCAGGGTGTCAAGACACCCCACCACTGCACAAACCTTGCAGAGGGCTCCATAGATGGTGCAAAGGCAGGCCCTCTGTATAAGCCTGCAGAATAACTGCACAGCCTGACAGAGGGGTGCTCCCGCAGGAGCTTGCAATCTGAGCTGGCCTCCTGCCCGCTAGCAGCTTCGCTCAGCTTTTTCTCCATCTCCCCAGACGTTGTGTGTGCGCGAGCCATTGATTGCTCTGCCCTTCAAACTCTTTCTGGCAATCCGCCTGCTTCATATTGTCTAGTTACACCAAGCAAAGATCTCAATTATTATTTCAATTATGGCCCAATCGCAGGTGTGCGAGCTGAGACTAATTCATGGCAAGTGGCTGCATGGCGTGGAAATCCATGCACGCCAGCAGAGCGGGTGAGGGGTTGGGGCAGACTGGCGCTAATGGAGGTTTTGCATTGTTCTAAAGTGAAAGCATAGATTATAGGATCTCTGTGATGGCTGTGAAAGTGGGGTGTCTGCTGGGTCCAAGTTGCCTCTTATATAGTCAAGTGTCCTCACTGCGCAATTACAAAAATGCTGTCCTTCTCCAGGTTTGATAAGAGTTATTAATTACTGCCAATAACTAAATTGAGATCTTCACATGAAAACACACAATCACTGGGTGCTCCAGTTCTGAGGCCTTTTTTTCTCCGCAGTCTGGCCATTCAATTCATCCTAATAGTGTTATACAGGCCTCTTCACCTGAGCTCCAACTGTTCAAAGATGAGTGGCAGCACAGGCCATGCTCCCTTCCTATATTTCCAAGGGGGAGGTGCTTCATTCTCCTGATAGTAGCCATAGAGGATACACCAAATTGTGTGACTTATAGGATTACGCGCTGGCCTATTGCATAGCATATGCATCTAAGCTACGCATGCTCTTTGTAAAGTTATGCGCACTCTTTATATTTGTCAATCGATGTGAAGTAGCGCAACTGCGATACTTCACTAGTGTGCCCACTACTATGTTAATTAACATAGTAACAGCCATGCTAAGTATCACGGTTGCACAACTTCATTCGTGCCGCAAATACAAAGAGCGCACGTAACTTTACATAGAGCACGCATTTACATTTGCTGCATGATGTAAAGTAGTGCTATTTCACTAGTGCGGCCACTACTAGGTTAATCAACACAGTATCTACCATGCTAGTGATGTATCGCAGTTGCGCTACTTCACATCGCGTGGCAAATACAAAAGGTGTGCATAATTGTTTATTTTTTTATCTTGCGCTGTAGCAGCTTAATGAATCAAACTTAGACACTTACCACCAATTTTAATTGGCCCAAATCCAAGGTGCATTCATTTTGCATTGCACGCAAGCCAGACATATCAGCATTTGATTGGCCATCTCTATTAACTAACGCCACGTCTGTAAAGCCCATGGCTGACTGCAGGCTGAAAAGTAATTTTTTTCCTCAAAATGAAAACGACCAAATAACTGGTCTAGGCAATGATATGTTACATTGTTTTTTTCCCTCAAGGAAAGTTTAGATGTTCTTTAAAGGGTTTCTAAATAAAAATGATCTATTGCTCTCTGACAAGGTGACCAAAAGGCTGATCAGGCTTTTACCGTGCTTCGTGTTTGCACTGCGATAATAAAGATTATTTACATGAGCAGATTATCTCTAGAATGCCATAAACCTGCCGAGTACAATTCTGTAATTACACAGAAGTGCCGTGTTCACCGATGCCCCATCAACTGCCGTAGGAGACTCCCGGACAAGCCAGCTGACCTCCAGGGTTATATAAACCTCCTCAGTGACCACCACTGAACCAGGCTCTAAAATTCCAACACAGAGCTATTGTTCCTGAGGGAATACACAACAGATGTTACAATATAAAAAGGGGAAGTTGTGGCTTTTTGTTATTAATATGTTTGTTCTCCTTTTTCCTTTTGTATTTCTGCTGACTTAGGGACACAAGTCCTAGATAAAGTCCCCGAAGAACCCGGCATGCTTGGAGAAGGCAGCTCTGTCACAAGATACATTGCGGATGACATTCCTAACTCACTTATGTGGCTCGGTGGTCTCTGGTGGCAACACAAGGCTTCTTCCTCTAATTTAATGAGAATATTGATTGTTCCCAGCTCCTCGGGACCTTCCAGGGGAAGACAGACTTGTCCTCTTCCGAGAAACTCGGCATTTAATGACCCAATAACCATCCAGATTCTGTCTTTATTACATCAGGGTTTGATAAGACGTAGCGTTCGCCGTACAGCGGGTGAGCAGGCCAGAATATCGCAATAGGAAACGGACTGTGATATTTTCTAATTCTTTTAAAATAAGACATCGTCACACCAACAGATCTTTGTATTAAAGGCTTCTCAAAGACCAAACGTGCAAGTTTACCTGCTGGTATTTGTAAGGTAAACAAAAGGTGTTTATTACACATTTCTTGGAAATTGTTTTATGGAAATGAGTAGTAAGTGCATAATGGACAATGTCATCTTTACTCCCCCAGCCACTTGCCTGGCTGTAATAATAGCAGTTTGATCAGAAGGCAGATTTGTAAACGCTACTAGTGCACACTGTCAATTAAAGTCTCCCTTGAGGATCATTGCCCAATCGTTCAGTGACATTGTGGGGAACAAGCACTGTACAGACACTGTTCCTATGGAGTGGGAAGGAGGTACAAGTGTATTGTTTTCTTCCTATGCCAAGCAAGAGCAATTTTCCAAATTTGGTCATGTGGCCTGAAGCAGCTTGGCTCATGGAGTTAACAGCAGGCTGTGTAGACAGAGGGAGGTGGATGTGTTGCATGCCAGTCTTCAAGCACTTCTTAGGCATGGGCTGAAAACCTTGGTAAATTGCAATTACGGATAATCTACTAACAATGTAGCTTTTATTGGGGTTTTCGGTGGTTACTCCAGTCGATCTGCTATCCCTTGCCTTGTCCATCCTTTTGCCAAACCCTAACCTAGCCCCATAACCTAAACCCTTCCTCACACCTAACCCCAATATCCCCTCTATAGTATAGTCCTTCCTGACTTTTAATGCTGGGAACACACAACGCAATTTTCGAGTAATCTGCTAGGAAGTTGTATTGTGCGTTCATGTACAAACTGCTCCCAATTGATAAAGGGATCGATTTGCCGATTAGAACTTCGCAAAATTGATCCCTTTATTGATCAGGTCGGAAATAATCATCCAAATCTCATAGATCAGACCAGAAGTTGCATTGTGTGTTCCCAGAATAAGTGTTAAATCTCATCTCCCTCCACCATATCCCATACTACTAACCCTCCTTAAAGTGAACCAGAAACGAAGCACCCTCATGTATTTTATCATATATATCAGTGGGAACATTGGAGAAAACACCTACCCTGCTCTCTGTTTCATTCTTCACTATTCAGCTTACTTCTTACCAGCCCTGATAAAATTCCAGGCTGAGTATTCAGTCTGGCTTCGCTCAGGAATCATTATAGCTGAGTCATTATAGCAAAGCCAGACTGAACGCTCAGTTGTGGATTTTATCAGGGCTGGTAACAGGCAGGCTGAGCAGTGAAGAATGAAACAGAGCAGGGTAGGTGTTTTCTCTAATGTTCCCACTGATACATATGGTAAAATATACATGAGGGTGCTTTGTCTCTGGTTCACTTTAAGTGAAATGAGAAGAATATAAAGGCTTCCATATGTATTACCTTTTAAACAATACCAGTTTCCTGGCAGCCCTGCTGATCTATTTGGCTGCAGTAGTATCTGAATCACACCAGTAATAAGCATGCAGCTAATCTTGTCAGATCTGACAATAATATCAGAAACACCTGATCTGGTGCATGCTTGCTCAGGGTCTATGGCTGGAAGTATCAGAGGCAGAGGATCATCAGCAGGACAGCCAGGGAACTGGTAGTACTTAAAAGGAAATAAATATGGCAGCCCACACATCCCTCTCACTACAGTTGTCCTTCAAATAACTCCTGATCCTGGCCCCTATCCATAATCATTATTTACCGTCTGTCATCTTTGATAGCAGCTTTTGCCCAGTTCTCAGCCTCTTGCTGCTATTTAAAATTAGCTCCTGTATAAAGGCTCTGCATCACTCCCCTGGTACATGGGGAAGACTGGGTAGCATAACAAAGGTAGTTGTCCTTAGCAGTGTCAGTTTACACAACCAGTTCCTTTATCAGCTTCCTTGCCTGTACATCAATAGCAGGTACTCTTTACATCTGTTAGCTCCTCATTAATTATTGCAGCGGCGAGTTCTCCATCATTCAGCTAGGATTTCCCAGAGCTGAGATCAGGCGCAGAACACGCAGCTTTCTACCCGCTAACTGCCACAATAATATCTCGTACCAGATGTAAACTCATTGTATTCAACCTCCGTAAAACAACTTCCCTCGTCTCCAAATCACATTTATCAAGTGTCGCTGCAAACCACCAATTGGTTTAAAGTCACATGTAAGGGACAGTAATTACGCTACTCATCTGGACATAGTAATTAAAAGTTTAATTATCATTTGCCACATGCTGGTAACAGAGAAGGCCCTGAACTTCCAGACACCGGGAAAAGCAATCTCGGCAAATGAATAGCCTTCCTACGGCCAAGAGAGATTAGAGCCTAGGCCGGGAATCTGATAGGCCGTAACCAAAGCAGCTAGGGTCATCGACCGCAAACACCGCTGGTTGCTGTGAGCAACAAGTCGCTTCTATGACTGTGGTTTAAAAAATTAAAGTGGTAGTCTAGACCAGAGAAAGATTAACAGTAATTGAGGCCCTAGGCAACAAAGTAACTTTGGCTGCCCTTTTTGATCCTTTTGGTAAGCTGAGGGGGGAGGTGGGCCAGAGAAGCTAGCATTTTGGCCCTTTGACACCCACTAGGCTCTAGGCACTTGCCTCTTGTGGATTATCCTGCTCTGGTCTAGACAGTGTATGAGAGTTGCCCAATAACCCCATCACTTCTCTGAATAATGAACAATACAAAAAAAAAGTATATACTTTAAACAACAACAACTTCTGCTAAATGCTCCTCTGCTGAAGACCATCTCTGGCAGGTTATACATCCCTAAATAACATTGGTTTAATACTGTCATGTCCCATTACATGCCAGACTTGCAGAAACAACTGTCTGTTACACAGAGGCTGGCATCTTGTACTGTCTGGAAACATTGAAAGCTACCATATATACCGGGACACACAGATAAAGGAGTCAAAATGTGTGCAATCAACTGGGATAGGTATGTTTATGCACTTTCAAATATCTCTTCAAGCAGAGTTCCCCAACCCTATCCTTAAGGCCCACCAACAGCACATGTTTTGCAGAAAACAACAAATATGCACAAGTTAGGTAATTAGTGGCTCAACAGAGATGATTACCTTTGTGGATTTCCACAAAACATGCACTGTTGGGGAACACTGTACTAAAGGGTACTTCCAGCTCCCCTGCAGATAGAGAATTGATGGCAAGTAAAGGCTCATACACACGTGCAACATAATGCACAGCCAACCGCACAACATAACCAACCGTGCAACAAGTACGCTCAAACACTCCAAACAACTAAACAACAAACTCACTTAAATACTATGAGCGCAAGCTAAACGACATATCTGCATTCAATAACAAAGTTGTTCAAAAGACTTATACACACAGACCAACCTGCATGATAGATGGGCAGGATGATCCACACATAGGAGCTGGCAAACAACCTATTATCAGTTGTTCGTCTGGTTGTCTGCCAGCTGTACACATGCTCAACCATCTTCCAACAGACCAAGTTTAGAAGATAGTTGGGCAGATTGTTTGGAAGTGTGACAGAATGTGCGTTGGAGGTACATCTGTAGATTAAAACTACCCCTCTGGATTCCACTATGAGCCCACCCAACTGAATATTCTGACCAGGAATTTGTTTGTAGCTACTCTGATTCGAAATCTTAATGAATGCAGGTGTGACCGTGAGAGACTTAGAGGAGCTAACTTACACAGAAGTCCATCCGATCCTATGCGTATCATTCCCCTCACATGCAACGTATGTGACGAGTTCCACCACTCACTACCGCACCTCCTCCTTCCGGCTTGAAGGAGGACAAGTGGTAGTGAGTGGTGGAAATCGTCACATACGCCACATGTGAGGGAAATGATCCGCATAGGATCGCACAGACTTCTGGTTAACCCCCTGTATCCCGCGGTCACACCTGCATTCATTAAAAGTAATTCGCATTTAAAATCTGAACTCGTAGCTACTCTGAGACAAATCACTGATTCTGACTTTGGGAGAGAGTGCCAGGACTCACTGTTTGACTGCAGTTAGTGAAGACTACTGTGCTAACATAACGGTTGTTCATCAGCAAAACATATAAGTGGTGTTGACTGCCATTACCAGGGAGGGAGTGTGCCTCAGGACTGCAGAGCAGCCGACCGGACAGGGCCATTGCTGGAGGGACATAGCAACTTCCTGTGAGAACAGGAAGAGGGATACATTCTCGCAGATGAAGATACAGACAGCAATAACACACAAAGTTGGTTCTACTCTCTTTCCACAACAGCTTAATTTTTCCTACAGCAGAGCTTTCACAGCAATCTGTAGAGAGATGGCAAGGCCAACATCAGCCTTCCTGAACAAGTCAGCATTCCAGTCAGACTAAACCAGATTTCAACAAACGGCCTGAAAATGTTAACAGCACTGACAAAGCTGTCATCGACTTAAGAGATTCAAATGTGAGCTTAAAACTGATCGCTTCTAAATAAAGTTTTAATATCTGCGGCATTTTAAAGAGGATGGAAGTTGGCGTAAAGCAGGAGTACGTGCACAAGTCTGCATGCGGAGTGAGCAATGCAGAAGAAGTGGCTTGTGAAAGTCGCCAGTGACATAATTCATATTCAAGTCAGATGTAAATAAGAAAGAAAAAATTCTAACCGAGATTGCTTTTGCCTTTAACCTTGACTTTAAAGAGAATGCGCAGAGAAGGCGCCGCTCTCATCTCCGAGAACTAAACAGCTGATTACCAGCATTTTACATTTATCTCCCGTTAACTCTTGCAGTGATGCTGAACGGCGTCGGCTCTGGGGAAGAGTCGTTGCTGGAGCGTGGCTGCGGCGGGACTACACATCCCAGACAATCAGAGCATTGGGGATTGGAGGCTGTGCTTTGTAAACACCGCTCGCCTGAATGCCCACATTGTGCCAGTCTCGCTGTACAGCTACTTCGGGGTCTTCCCAGATGAGACTTCTCATGGAAAAAAAAAAATAACCCACAGCACAAACTAAGGAATTCTATGGGACGTCTCCTGAGGGCTGATCTTAAAGGTTGACTCCGCTTCACAGCAAAAATCTACATAACACGTCATCTCTATTCCAATCATTGTAGTGGAATGTTATGAAATATCATCTTTCATCTTCAGACTGCAACTGTTCGTTTATTACAAACATGTAAGAAAACTATGGCAACGGTATAGCGCTTGAATTTCAAGCTAAGTAGTGTTTGCTCCCCTGTCTCAATGGTTCATGGTACATGGCACATGGTAGGAAGTAATATTTATTACATCAGTATTCACTCCTACAGGTTTGATGGGTTTACTGGTAAGGTCCTCTTTACACTTGGGGTCACTGGGCTGTGGAGTCGATACAAAAATCATCCAACTCCTCAGTCTATGAAACCACCGACTCCAGGTTACCAAAATTGCTCTAACTCCTCGACTCAGACTCCCCAGCTCTTGCAGGGCTACGGAGTGGGTACAAAAATCATCTGACTCCTCAGTTTATGTAACCCAAAATTGCTTAGATTCCAACTCCTCAGTCCTGTCAGAGGTGGTCCTTTGCATCGCACAAAAATGACCACTTCCCTTTGCAGAAGTAGTGATAGCCCTATGGAGCTATTACACTGAATGTGGTGCTTGTGGGTTACATTTGCAGTGGCACGGTAACCCCAATTGAAAGTATTCTTCACAGATTTGGTCACACCACGGCTATAACGCATTAATTCCACGAGGAAGAAAAATATTGCTCATCAGCGGGGATGCGGACTGCCTGCTGACAGTTCGGTGTAAGCACTCCCTTTTCTTTTCCAACTCAGAAATATTCAAGGCGGCTTTCACTGTGAAACATTCAGAGCTCCAGAGCAGGACCTAGCAAACACTAGAGGATACAAAGGCATTTCTCCGTACTAAAGCTCATTTAAGAGATGATTGTGTGTAGATGCCAATTTATACCTGCAATTGGTTTTCAGGTGTCTTGAGCTTCATACTAACCTTACCGATGAACATCTATGCAGACCAGGGGTACCTCTGGAAAGAAAATGTGACCCTTATGCAAATCACTTTTCCTACTAGGAGAAACCCTTTCATCTTCTATTTACAATAACTTTTCAGCACTTTAAATTCAAACGAGCCCCAAGATTGTATGATATCTGTGCAGTGCACGCCTCTCTCACACTATCATTCAATACAGAGGCTTTCTCCTTTAAATCAAAAACACCATCTGTAACGCAGATAAAAATGATGAACTCCTCACTGTTATCACCGGGAATTATTAAATACCAATTTGTTTAACAAAAGCCATCCGTCCCTTAATAACAATAACAATAAGAAGAAGTATTAAAACTTAAATTCCCATTTTCCTACCTGAAGTAAAAACTAAGAAGAAGAATGCGTCTCCCTAAATGAGGATAATTACCGCTGCAAGGTTAAAACAGCCCCAGTTCGGAGATGGCGGGATTGCGCTACATCATCCGTACAATTCATATCACCGTCATTATTTATAATTAGGAGAACAGGTTTAAAAAACACATAAAAACTCTCGTGTAATGCAATAATTCTTCTCTTACGACTCCTGCAGGGCCTATTTGCTGCATAACGGAAGTGTTCATGTGCAAGGGAAGGGAAAGAAGAAGAAGAGCATTAAAAAAATAAATAAAAAAATGAGTAAAAAGAAAAACACACACACACACACAAAAGACAAAGGCACCTCTATTGTTGTTTAGACATTAACAGCCCGACTGCATGTACAATAAGAGGAGGGATTAGGGGGGCTGCAGGGAGGCGACAGTGTCTACAATATATGAACCAATCAGACTGGATTTGGGGCATTACAGGAGGAAGAGGAAGGGACAGAATGCGGAATAAGAACACAGATGGGGTAAATGAAGGAGGAAGAGGCATCTTGTGGAATAAGAAAGTTTATGGGGGTAACTAGAGCTTCATAATATGAAATAAGAGGGTAGATGGGGTAATTGGAGGAGGAAGAGGCAGCATGTGTTATAAGGCGCAAACAGGGTAACTAGAGGTGGAAGATGTTGAATATGGAATACAAGGACAAATAGAAGTAACTGAAGGAGGATGCAGCATTTGGAAGAAAAATATGGAGTGACTGGAGGAGGAGGATGCAGAATATGGGAGAAAAAGACAGATGAGGGTAACTGGAGGAAGAGGATGCAGCATGTGGAAGAAGAGGACAAATGAGGGTAACTGGAGGAGGAGGCTGCAGCATGTGGAAGAAGAGGAAAGATGAGGGTAACTGGAGGAGGAGGAGGATGATTATGCAGCATGTGGAAGAAGAGGACAGATGAGGGTAACTGGAGGAGGAAGTTGCAGCATGTGGAAGAAGAAGAGGACAAATGAGGGTAACTGGAGGAGGAGGAGGATGCAGCATGTGGAAGAAGAGGACAGATGAAGCTAACTGGAGGAGGAAGTTGCAGCATGTGGAAGAAGAGGGCAGATGAGGGTAACTGGAGGCGGAGGTTGCAGCATGTGGAAGAAGAGGGCAGATGAGGGTAACTGGAGGCGGAGGTTGCAGCATGTGGAAGAAGAGGGCAGATGAGGGTAACTGGACGAGGAGGGCAGAACAAGCAGATCAAATAAGGGGACTGCAGGCAGAGAAAGCAGATCAAATAAGGAGACTGCAGGCAGAAAACCCAGCCAGTGAGTAACATTTGATGTAACTACATACTGGCACAGGTCACATAGGATTTTACAAGTCTCTGAGGATGATTTTGTTCCACAACTGATTTCTGTATTTGTCCGTCTCCCAGAACTGAAGTTTCAGAATACACGTAATTCTTTTACTTCTAGCACTGCAGGGAGCGAGCCGGTCAGGTAGGAAGAGAAGCGCTATATTTAATTGTTACCGCAAAGCACATTTACCCTTTAAAAATAGGCTTAATGGTGTTTTCTCATATACGCCTATAGACTAATTACCTAGAGGCCTCCTTTACACCTATGCGAAAAAAGTAATTTCAGAGGCGCAGTGGGTAAAGACATGAGCAGAATACGGAACAATATGTACTGTGCGCTGCCACTTAAATACTGGGGGGACTGGGGAGGGGGATGCCTGCGTTCAGCTGGAATGCAGTTTACAGTCAGCGGGGAGGTATGCATAGCTTTTACAATTCTTCTAATGTACCAGTTAAGTCAGTTAAATGGCTTCACAATACCCATTTCAGAAGGAAAACCTGAAGTACAGATGGCGAATGTGCTTTATCACAGACGAGGAAATCGCTGGGGAGCGCAAGTCCCCATTTTTGAGGGCGTGGAGTGAGCGTGGAGCTGGCAGCGGCGCCCGTGCAACCTGCCAAACGCAGACAGAAGGGGGGAAAGGGATTGTTTTTAGGTTTTGCGATGATTACTCACAGCCGCGCACGCTGTTCCTGGCGCACTCTCCGTAAATAAGGATTCAGCGCTCCAAAACGGACAAAGGGAAATAATTACTGATAAACCAGCATGGCTATTAAAATGCAAATTATTAAAAAGTTGGAGTATTTATAATTAAATGAGAATTGTACAGCGCTTTTCTCCTCTCTGACTCACTTAGAGCTGCAGGCACTAAAGTCACATTCAGTGCAGTTAGGGAGCTTGCAGTTAGTAAGTATCGGTATCTTGTCTTTAGGCAAGACTCCCTGATTAAAGAGAAACTTTAACCTAAGATTGAACTTAGATTCCAACCAGTAGCTGATACCCCCTTTGCCACGAGAAATCTTTACATTTTCTCAAACAGATCATCAGGGGGCTCTGTATGGCTGATATTGTGGTGAAACCCCTCCCACAGTGTGATGTCATGACCATGGTCCTGAAAGTTTGACTCAAACTCCTCTATTATATAGGTAGCCCCCGACTCAAAAACACCTGACTTATGAACGGTCTGTCGATACAAACGGCCCAAAAATTTGATCATGTGGGAAGCAAGTCAATTTTTTTAAAGACCTTGTAGTTTTTGAGAAAATTGATTTAGTAAAATTTCAAAGGAACAATGTCTTTAAACTGTAAAAAGGACATTTTGTTGCAGTAGGTTGAGGGCACAGAGGGGGACACTGGAGGCACAGGGGGCATAGAGGAGGTACAGAAGACAGAGATGGCACAGTGTTTTGACTTAAGGGGCCCATACACTTATCGATTTTCCCGCCGATATACAGCCAATTCAATCACTGTGATCGAATCGGACTGTGAAATCGTTGCGCAAACGCTGATCGATTTCCGTTTCAAAATCGATTGTTCCCATCCGTGCGGAAGATTTTGCTCGATCGATGGCGGGTCGGGAGTGCGTCGATAGCGGCGTTCGAATGCCCAACGACCGATGCTAGCGGCAATACATTACCTGATCCGATCGGCGCGAGTCCCCGCTGCTTCTTCTACGCGCTGGGCTCTGAGTCCGGCAGGCTTCACTTCTTTCCTGTCCCGGCAGCAAGTTTAAGCAGTAGAGCGCCCTCTACTGTTTAAACTTCCCCGGACAGGAAGTACAGTGAAGCTGGAGCCCAGAGCGGAGAAGAAGACAGCGGAGACCAGGGGACTCGCGCCGGCCGGATCAGGTAATGCATGCGGGGGCCCGGGGGGTGGCAGCAGCGGCAGCTTCACAGATGGTGAATCAATTTCACGCTGAAATTGATTCACAATCTGTTTGCAGTAAAGGCAGCCATACGATCCCTCTCTGATCAGATTCGATCAGAAAGGGATCTATCTGTTGGCCGATCTGATGGCAAATCGACCAGTGTATGGTGACCTTTAAGAATAGATTCAGGTTAAGAAAAACCCACAGTCCCTATCGTGTTCGTTAACTGTGGATTACCTGTATATAAATATGTGGCATACATCAATATATAGCATACAACACATATGTCCTATATCAATTGCAAACACAAAACATACAAGGCATATACTGCCATTGCGAATCATCAGGCTACATTACAGAACCCCAACTTGCTAGATAGAGCATGGTCTAAGGGCTGTTAGCTTTGTCATTCGGAGTTCTTATTATATTTATTTAAAAAAAATTACACTAAGTGACTTAACAGTTTAAACAAAGGACAAAACTTAAAATCATGAGGTTATCTGCAGAGCCAACAATAGTGCACTCTTCTTTCGGTTGCCGATCGCTGGACACCAGAGTTCACAGTTCACCCTGGCTTCATGCTGGGACCCCCACCCCTCCCCCACTGACCCATAGCATGCTCCAGATAGTTGGGTATAGTCCTCTGGGGCACACTTTAAGCAATTTTTCAGATATGCTTTACTTTGTTTACAATTATTCATTGCTTATGGTTATCCTGCTACCACCTTATGACAAATGACAATTGTTAAACGCCATGCTGATTGATTCTTGGCTTTATTTGATGCTTTATTGTACTTCTTAAAAAAATGGTTATACTTTTGGAAAATAAAAGTATTACAATATAAAAAGAAATTATATAAGGAGGAACAATTTTGGCCTCGATTCATAAAGCATTACCACATACGGTAATGAAGAAAACAGCTGACTTTACAGAGCAATTAGGAAAATGGCAATTCATAAAGGCTGTTCCCGCATGAAAAGTTGAAGTTACCGAGCACTGAGGTAAATATGTCAGCAAATGTCAATTCATAAAGTCTAGAACATGCAGTAAAAACCTGAAATTTTACCAGCACCTTTGGTGTGGCGAAATCAGAACGGAGACTGTAGGAAGCCAGCATGACTCGCACAAGCAGAGGGATAAGCTATGAATGGCAGGAGCAGAGCCAATAGAAACAGCCCATCTCCTGCAAGTCCCTGTGATCGGATGTGATAGGACCGGCAGGCTTCTCAGGAGGATCTAGCTTTTCTACCCTCTAGGCAGTGAGCAGAAAAATTCCAAACATAAGAGGCTTCCCCTGTGGCCGTTAACCCCTTAGGTTTCTGTTTGAAGATGTGGAGTAAATAGTGGGGAAATCTCCTAAGCAGGGCATGTTTAAAGTTTCTTGAAGTTCATCTAAGCTGTGGCAAATAAAGTGTTAAGAAAGACTAATAGACAGATTCAGAGGGAGCAAAGGCAGTATTAACAAACAGCATAACAAACGTACTTCTAAAGGGTAGAGATGATAAATGAGATGCAAATGCTTCCAAAATTGTGCACATTTTTATGCAAATATATTCAGTTTGAAAATGGACCAATCACGTTAAACCCGGGTTTAAATTAATTGGTCAATTTTGCAAACAGCATATATTGGCATAAAAATGTGCATACATTTGCATCAACTTGGAAGAATTTTCATATTTTTGATCATCCCTACAGAAGGGATGTCGGGATGCCTTTTACTATTGTAATTCCGTCACTGCATCGAGTTTTTGTCTATTGAAGCTGGTAGATTACCGAACTTCTACCGCACCTGTAGACATTTTTATGAATTAGAACACAAAAGTCTAAAATATCTAATGCGGTGATTTACCGAGCATCTTACATTTACCGCACTGTGCTCTATGAATCAAGGCCATTGTCTCTAGCAGTCAGAATCACCACTTTCTATAATACATGGAGACATAATATTTAGCCTCTTACCTATGTTAGATAATCCTTAGTATATATACCTCTGCTCAACGCTAGGTTTTGCAAACCCCTCTTATCAAGCAATGCATGGTCCTCTTCTGTACCCTGGGCCATGAATCATCTCTTGCACTTTCACCACCTACTGATCCTCTTCCTCGCTTCATAGAGCAGCACACTCAGTTGACCGTACACTACTCGTCCCCTAAACCATGGCTGTCCTACTGGCGACCTGTGGGCCGGATGTGGCTCTGGGCCGCACTCACCTGCCTGGACTATTTTTTGTGTCAGGCCCCTTCCTCTGGCATGCCCACCTTTTGTTTGTTCTTGGCTCCGCCCCAGAAGCCAGAAAATGTATGCTCTGCCCCTCCAGCTGACAAATCCAATGCTAGGCACACCCCCTGCCCATGAAGCACTGCCCTAAACTTTCACCTTTATGGCCGATTAAGCAAAATTAGAAGAACAGAAATATGTAAATGAAATCATCACCTGTAAAGTATTCAAACACCCAACATTGTTGACACTTCATGTGACTTTCTTTACAGATTTTTGTAATTTGGAATTTATCTATCCTGAAAAAATTAACATTAACCACATTCTTAACTGTGAAGTAGGAAACGCATTATTTTATAAACACAATTTAAATTTATTAGGAGTATGAGTCAGTACGCATTTACCGATTCCGTCTCCAGTAACCCAAGAAATGCTCCCGAATCCAAAGCCCCGGAGATGAACAACCTCCTCCTGCACGCCGCCAAATGCTATACGCCGCCTGCTCCTCTGCTCAGCCGACCTAAAATGACTGACTTGATATAATTATCACAATAGCTGCAGAAAATAAATTTAACGCTACAATCTCTACCCACATAAACTAATGTGATTTGTATATTTTTACAGGGATACATTTTTCGGCACACACTTAGCGAAAGCCTTTCAATTAGGTCCAACTGTACTGTGGGTCCGACACTCACCTTCTGCCTCTCCAATCCTCTTCTGTCTCCATCAATCACAGACTGAGAGGAAAAGGGAAAATATTTGCATTACAGCAGCTAGCCCAGGACCCAGCCATCAGGCCTACAGATTAAGTGTTCAGCTCTTTTAAATTAATTGACTGCAGTTTTTTTTTAATTTCTTGTTTGCAGCAACATGTTTGGTTCGGAACTTGGCCGGTTTCCCTTTTGGCTCCCCGCGCATCCCTGGATACTTTTTAAAAACCTCAAAAACTTCATAACAAATTTAACGTCAAAATATTTCCAAATGCTCCTCTCTCCCCTGCCAAATGATCAACTCCGCTCTTGTGTTTTGCCTCTCCTCGTTAGCACGCTCAATTATTTTAATTTTTCCTACGGATGAACAGTAGGTTACTTCTTTCTCGCCTCTCAGGCCTAACAGGTGCCATGGCAACCAAACCACAGCGCGGTTTCCAGTCCGAGCCTAAAGGTTTCGAGCACAGCTTTGAAGAGTTCTGAGGCGCTGCCTCATTCGTTTTAATTACTCGGAGCGGGCGGAGAGGTGAAAGTTAGCGCTGCATTATAATTACACAAGGCACATAAAAAACAACAAGTTTTTGCTTTGAAAACACCCCGCATATCTTCAAAAACTTGTTTATAAAGTAATCTTTTCCTTCAACTAACTTGTAAACTTTATTCAGAGAAAGACAATGAGCACTCGAACAGAAACCTGTGTAATGTAATCACCCCATGGGGTCAGAGACGTATTACAACATATAGAGATATACCGTATATCTTAAAGGGAACCTGAACTGAGTAAAATTATTTAAAATAAACACATGACGTAGCTGCAAATGAATATTACATACGGTACTTACCTTGCTTTCAGTTCGACTCAGAAGCTCACCTTTATCTTCATAAAGTGATCCCTTACAGTTCTGTCAATTTGTCAGAATTGAAATATATCAGCTGCTGTCAGTTACAACTTAATGTGCAAGGTAATGTCCACGTTTCCCTATGGCTCAAGTGGTCAATAGTACAGTTTAACAGTGTGCTGACCAGGAGGTTGTTATGGTGTAATAGCCATTTTCAAGATGGAGGATGGAGAATTTCATCAATCACAGTGGACAAACAGGACACGGGAGAGGAGAAAGAGATTGATGAGTAGACTACATGGGAGGTAAGTACGACCTGCGTATGTTTATTTTGACTTTTAATTTTCAGTTTAGGTTTTCTTTAAGTATACATATATAAAAGCAAGTTGTCTAGCTGTCTAGATTTTTGTGAAGGTTAGCATGGACGCAATAGTGATTGGTCAAAACCAAAACTACCTGTCTCAATTTGTTAGTATGTTTTAATTCCAAATCAAAGGTAAGTATACTCTGTTGTCGTCTAACAAACCTCTAAGGGAAGGGGGCATCAAAAGGACTCTGCCCCTTTAACTCTCCCAGCTTGATAATAACCAGCAGGAAAAACAGCCGCTAATGGCTGAATAACAGTTTGCCGGTCAATGACACGAGGTCGCCAAGCCCCGGAGGATGCGATACACAGTGTGCCGCACAAACACAAAAGAATGACTTTAGCAGACTTAGCTCAAACTTCTGCTATGAGGCGATCACCGGCTTTACAGAGCATACATCTCATTTGGAGTCTGAGCATAAGATTCGGGTAATAACGCACTGCTTTGCGTCTAACCCTGTTATTTGGCAAAGGTCCCCCATGGGGCACACAGCTGTGCTTCCACAATGAGCACAATCACACAGACACGTAGACACACCGCGGAGGGAGCTGCTTATAATCAGCGTGGCTGGAGACTACATGAAAATTACCCCAAGACAAAAGGGGAGGATGCGGCTCCCCGAGCGGCTGAAGCCAAAGCCCACACAAAGGGCCTAAATTGCATAACCTGAAGAGGTTTGCTAACATGTAATGCTAGAACATTAACAAAGCAATTACTGCCTGTTGCAAAGAACACTTTGCAGGGGTGTTTAAAGAACTGCTACAGCCTCAGCTAAAAAAAAAACAGCTTTCATTATACCTCAACTCCAGGCATAAATATTCCAAACTTGAGCCTCTTTGAGATCTGAATTCTAAGGAGAAAAAGCTCATATTCTGGATTGTTGGAATGGAGTATTTTAACAAATTAACAACAATTATCCCATCATCCAGGAGAATGTTTTTGTCTTTTGCTGGGATGCAACTCAGGCCTTCTCTTCGATGTGTCCCTTGTTGGATTGCGATGCCCCTGAGCAGCCTGTGGTTATTAATATTACAGAACTTATTAATGTGTATTTATCAGAGCTGTGGAGTCAGTCCAAAAATCATCAGACTCCTCAGTTTATGAAACCACTGATTTCGACTCCAGGTACCCAAAATTGCTCCTCAAATCCGACTCCACAGCCCTTGCAGAACTATGGAGTGGGTACAAAAATCATATGACTAACTCCTCAATTTATAAAAACCATCGACTCCAACTCCAGGAGGTACCCAAAAATTGCTCAGAATCCACAGCCCTCGTATTTATATAGCCCTGACACACTTCAGAGTACAAATTCATATATAACTAACTGACCCTTCAGAGGTCCTCAAGGCCCACCAACAGTGCATGTTTAGTATAAAGCCACAGAGGTAGTTAATCAGCTCTGCTGCAACACTGATTACTCCACCAGTGATTGTGAGTGGTTTCCTGCGAAACATGTACTGTTGGTGGGCCTTGAGAACAGGGTTGGGGAATTCTGCTTTAGAGGACTTCAATGTACTCCCTATCCTAGTCACAGTCCCATACCCATATTGTAGACTAATTATTTTGTAATCTGAATGTTTTTGGGATGTAGAAGGAAACCAGTGTGACTGGAGGAGACTAAAAAAAAAACATGGGGATACTAGAAAAATTCCATGCAGATGTTGTCCTGGCCAAGATTTTTCCTACTGACCAAGGCAAGTGCCCAAACCACTGTGCCACCATGGCGCACTTGACAAGATCTGGCCAGCCAAGTACCTTTTGGAAAGGCAGTATGAGGCCATGGTAGAACAGCAGGCTATAGAAGCCACACTCAGAGCGATCAGTTCCCCACAATGCAGCATCTCATTCTGGTCAGATTTCTGCTGAAGTGTGATCGCTCAATGGTACAAAACCATGCCACTATTCGTCAACCCACCACCTAATCAAAAGAGATTCAGCACCGATCTTCCACATCTAGCAGGTACTTGTCTACTCAGCGTGAAAACATCCATAATGCAACTTATAATGTCAGTACAGGTTTTAGCGTAATACAAAATGTCTCAACTTTAGAGACGGATGAGGGGCAGTTTGTAACATACAAAACATTTGGCCAAAAGACCCCCCCCCCCCCCCACAACTTCTAGCCACACACCCACCACACCTCCAAATCAGCGTTTGTAGAAACAATTCTTATTTTTGCCGAGGAAGATCAGAGTAGCTTGGTAAAAGAAATAATGATAGCTTTAATAATAGAGAGCGTATAGGAAGGTGACAATATTTGCTCATTCACACACACATTATGATTTAATATATATTAATGGAGTGTATGAATTGATGGGACACTGCACATCAATTACCCTTTGTACTGATCTTGTAACAATTTTTTTCTCCTTTCACAGCTTCAAAATTGTTTAGTGTAGCGACACTTGCCACAGTAAACCATAGCCTATTGCCAAGACATATGGCCATCCTGAGAAGCAGCAACTTTTCAATGTTTTACCTTATCAACACAGCAAACCAGGATAGCACACTTCAGTTGTGTATACTATGGAAGAAAATTAGATCATGCTTTTGGCTTTACTATTGTCTGTATTCCCTTGCAATCTCCACATACTTCATGAACTCTGGAGATCCTGGGGGACAGGAAATGGGGCAGCATGCAATAAACACTTGACAGGGATCTTAAATCTTCCCCTTCTATAACATAAGCCTTTATTAGTTACAGTTTATTTGCCTACTAGAGAAACTTACCCACTTCCTGTTAGGACAGGAAGTGAGGGAGGGAAATCTTTCAAGATAGGAATCAGAAAGCAATAAAACCTCAAAGAGAGGTTCTAGTCACTATCCAAAGCTAAAATATATTTTTCTTTTGCTGAAAGTCTGAATAAGACTAAAGAAAAATTGTTTCATGCAGAAATGTGAATCTTTAAATGAAAAGGTGAACACAGATGAAAAGAAAAAGATAAAATAGAAGATGGATTAGCGTCTTTCTGGATCCACCGCATTCAAGCTTATGTCTTTAGATTTGGTGAATGGCAGAGCGCAAGCCTGAGCAAATGTGCAGGGAAACCATGTGGAACGCAATCTGCATGCGGGAGGGAACCTACAAGGAGCAATTACACCCAGTACAGGCTGGTCCAGGGAGGCAGATAATTGCAGTGTGTGTGACCCAACATCGCAGTCACACTGACCTCCTCCTTCCTCTTCCTGGAGAAAAGAAGAGCATGTCCACACATCCTGCTCACACTGAGAAAAGTACAGGGCTGAGGGCCGCATGGCGCTTCACCTTCCCATCTGCAGCAGCTGGAGGAGACAGGAGACGATGCAAACCAACTCTGAAGAGATGGCAGCATGCCACAAGAGCCTCTTACTGCTATACCCAAGCAAATATATCCAGCGTATACCTGCAAAGTTCAATGGCAATGAGGCCCAGACCGACAATTCTTGCAGGTGTGAGCTCTGGTTAATCAGACTCATTTTAAATAAATCAGGAAGGGCTGCCACAGCGGTTAGCGATTCCACTTGTTCCTCGCACTTTAGAGAAACACCTCGACGTGTAACATATAACTGAGACCTATGTTTATATAAACCTTATGCTTAAAGTTTAGGTTAGCTGTAAACACTTACAGAAGGAACATGGAGAGCAAGGATCCCAACATTAAAACAGACTTGTGGAGAGGAAGGAGTTGTTTTTAAACAAAGCTAAGGACTGTATAATGTCTAACCCCATGCCAGCTTCCTGAACAGACATTCTTTCTGATAAAACAATGGCCAGCTCCTGTAAGTCCCACCCACCTTTCTCTCACCACATCCAGACTTTGAGAAGTCACAATTTACATAATAGCAGTTGGTCACTCATGCTCAGTCTGTCCATCTGGGCACAGGATGAGAATATTGGCTCTGTGATGTCGGGCATGGAAGCGATTTAGATTTATTGCGGCAAATATGCTGCCAAGTTTTAACTATGCAGATTGTTTCCACTTCCTGCCTCCCCTAGGTGGTGCTATTCTAGTCACCTGCTTTGCCATCTATCAGCATGCTGTTCACCTAACCCTTACCACTTTTACCACTTTACCCTAACCCAGGGATGTCTAAACATTTTAGGCCAAGTGCCATATCGCCATTCTTGAGTGCTAGGGGACCGAACTACCGAAATTAAACACAATTTTTGCTGATTGCGGTTAGGTGCGCTATGCCTGTGACATTTTGTCAAAATATCTCCACAGGAAATTGTTAGTACAATGGCAGCTGCAAATCAGTGGCTGTTACTGCTGCTGGCACAGTGGTAGCTACTAATCAGTGGCTGTTATTGCTGCTGGCACAGTGGCAGCTTCTAATCAGTGGCTGTTACTGCTGCTGGCACAGTGGTAGCTGCTAATCAGTGGATGGTACTGCTGCCGGCACAGTGGTAGCTGCTAATCAGTGGCTGTTACTACTGCTGGCACAGTGGTAGCTGCTAATCAGTGGCTTTTATTGCTGCCGGCACAGTGGTGGCTGCTAATCAGTGGCTGTTACTACTGCTGGCACAGTGGCGGCTGCTAATCAGTGGCTGTTACTGCTGCTGGCACAGTGGCGGCTGCTAATCAGTGGCTGTTACTGCTGCAGGGACAATGGCAGCTGCTAATCAGTGACTGTTACTGCTGCTGGCACAGTAGTGGCTGCTAATCAGTGGCTGTTACTGCTGCAGGCACAATGGCAGCTGCTAATCAGTGGCTGTTACTGCTGCTGGCACAGTGGCGGCTGCTAATCAGTGGCTGTTACTGCTGCTGGCACGATGGCAGCTGCTAATCAGTGGCTGTTACTACTGCTGGCGCAGTGCCAGCTGCTAATTAGTGGCTGTTACTGCTACAGTGGTGACCAAACCTAAAAGGTGAGTGTGTAATTGATTTCACAGCTGACTGAGGATCTTCTATAAAGATTAACAGGATCTGCCAACAATTACCTACACGGGACTAGGAAAACAATTGCGTCTGGATTTGAGCTTCAAAATGGTTAAAAGGCTATATTTGGGTCCTCTCTGCAGGCTAGCAGGGCTGAATGATGAACAGCTATTTGTGCATGCAGTCTGCTACTCTCAATTCAGCCTTACTCGCAGCGATAGCATCAAACAACATTAAAATTGAAACAAAAAAAATGTATTTACATGACTACCCAAGCTTCTCCGGATGATGTCGGACAGAAGAGCTTTCACAATCCGAAAAATAATTGCAGAGCGTCTGCAACAAACGGCATGGAGGATCTTTAATAGTGTTACCGAGACAGTTTGATGCCTGGAAGAGCAGTGCGTGCTGACACTGCTATTAACTGCGCTGAGACTGAAACGCGAAGGCTTCAGCGGTGAAATACAAACCTGGGCTTCGAGCGGGACAGCTAAAGCTCTGCTGTGGGAGGCCAGTGCGATAGCCCAGGCCCGGCAGAGACAGGTGCTCAGCTCCCAGCCACTGCAGTCACAAAGAGAGATGATGGATAGAGGATGGATTTCAGCACAAGAGCCTGGAGAAAGGGCTATGCGTGCCAGAGATATAGCTGCAGCTGGGGAACGTGAAATGCGTCGGTAATGCCCTGCGCATCCCAGGCCGCTTATTAATTGCCTGCAGGCCAGAGAGGTGATGTTTAAATATTCATCGCAACGTCAATACAAGTGTGGGTCAAGCGTGAATTATAGCGTTGTCATCGGATTTTATTGTGTCCATGACGAAATTAAAAACCGCTCCGTCGTGTTCTAAGTAAGCTCGTGAAAACCAAGGCTGCCTTCTTTACTGCGAGGATTTGTAAACGTGCTGAAATCAGCCCTTTCCCCCATCGTCCAACAGATCTGACACATCTGATGACTAAGACTTTGCTACATGTTATAAATCATTTTAAAGTGGACCTGTAGGGAGATAAAAGTTTATACTTTAGCCTTATGGCTCTATAAGAACGACGGACTCTGGTGACGGTTGCAAAAACATGGGGATTCCATATGCCCCAGCAGACCCCTAAACTTACTGTGGATTCAGGAAATGGATATCTAGGTATAATACGCTCTCAGTCTCCCCTCCACAAGTCAAGTCTCTGGACTAGTACATGAGTGGACAAGCCAAAGCATGGGGAGGTACCAGGGCAAGGGCTCTACAGTGCTTCAAAAGCATCCTCACGGGGAATGCAAGGTCAAGTGCAGTTATCAATCCAAGGCAGGCATGGGTGCCACTGGGTAGGCTGTATTAGGCTGTAATATGAATTACGGCTATAGCGGTGCTCAGAGGATAATTTGGGTGCCGGGGAAAAAACAGACAAAATTACAAGAAAAACAGTGCAATTCGGGCCGTCGGCAACAGCTGGCAGCCAAACTGCATCTTTACAATTAGTCCATACCAGCCTGGAGGGCGAATGGTAATTAACGCCACTGGAACTTTGTAGGAACAGGGTGAGCTATTTTTCATCTTTACCCTGCTACAAACTTTACCGGCGCCATCAGAGTATGCGTATCAATCATCCCATCATCCCGTCATGTCCTCAGTCACATAATGAAGGGTATAAGAATCTGCTCAAAACAGAAACATTTGTAGAATTATTCCAAAATATGTCAGAGATTTAATAGCAATCATGTTTTTTTAATTTATGCCTATTGATTTTTCTCTTCTTGTCCTTCAAAGGCTGTCAGCAGAAAGCCTCATGACTAATGTTTAAATAGTCTTTACTCAGAAATCTGATGCCCGCAAATTGGTCAGAGAGACGATGAAAGAAAGGGATAGCTTGACTGAAAGATCCAGAGACTTTGCAGTGAGGAACAATACTCTGCCTAGGAGAACTTTATTTTTATTAGCACAGCAAGAGGTATAGAAAATCCATCTGACAAGCTATTTAAACTGTGAGCAACACATTCTAAGCTACCAGCAAACTAGAAAAGAATTTTGGCAATACTTCACCTACTTTTTGGTGCTTTTTCAATTGCAGAGCGCTGAAAAGTTAGTTTAAACAGAAAGTGAAACATTATCTCCTAGGAAAAACGTCTCCCAGACACCACCCCATCATGCACTGTGCCCTCCTCCAGAGACAGCTGCATTTCTCAGCTTTAACCACAAGACATATGTGTAGGGCGCTCATACAGCATAGCGGCACCTGCAGGATCAAACTGGAACCTGGCAGCCAACACTTGTCCGGCATGCGTAGGTAGGATTCCACAAGTCCTGCAGTTACAGAAAGTCCCAAATGATTTATGTGCAGTCCTACAGACCAGTTCAGATCACCAATAACATTTCTAGTACAAGGGACTGGCAGGCTATATTTCCACTTTTATACAATCAATGACAGCAATGGAATTGCGTTTTGACTCTACTTCTGTTTTAATCACACCCGGCTTCCTGCGAATCATTTCAGTACAGCCAGATAATACATTAGCCAGCAGGAAATTCTGAAAAACGCAGCAGCCATACATCACTTGACAGCCGAGAAGTACGAGACGCAGTCACACCCTCCTATCGGCAAGCACACAGGTGTCACAAGTGCTGGGACTGTGGTGGCCCATCTGTCCATCCACCACCTATCTCTGGGAGCATTTAGTGCACCAACACTTACAGAACCCCCCCCCATCCGGGACAATCTGTCACGGCTCACCCGTTCCTAGTAAAAATAAACAGTTGTTTTTTGTTATTGACAGAAAGTGATATTTGCTCCGGGTGCCAAGCGTAGAGGAGCCAGATCTCTCCATACTGGCTTGTGCCTGGCATATCTTCCTCCTCCTAATTAAACCCTCGAGTGCATTGGCAGATGACAGCACAGAGAGAGAACTCTCAGATTGTCTTCCAGGATCCTCGCTCTATGAGATGTACCTGGACATCCACATCTAAAAGCATGGCGCTCAAACGAATAAAGTAGAACTCCCCATCTCGACTTTTCTTATTTGGGGTTTCGATTGAGTAGAGAAATGTAAAAAACTGTCCTATTTTCTGGCGTCTATGCCCATGTTGGAGAGATTAACCTAGAAGCACGCTGCCAAAGACAACAAATAACACCACAAAAACTTGAAGATTATAGGCCTTATAAATAAAGTTGTTTATGTTCTGCCGGTGTCAAGTCAAGACAACACCTTCAACAGTGACACAAACTGTATAACGTTTCGCCTAGGGATAGAGTTGGAACTTCAGTTCTGAACAGCATTGGAATTAAAATTTGGACTACAGAAGCCACACGGTGGAGACCACCTCATGCCAGAAGTGCAGAATCTCAAGCCTGTAACCAAGTTACCCTTGGACATACCTGCCAATGAGATGTGACTCAAGATATTTTAAATGGGGATGGACAAGTAAATGTTTACTAGACAGTTCTATTGACAAGCAGAGAATAGTCAAAAGTTAAGCTTTTTTTTTTTTTTGTCATTTTAAGGAGCCTTGGCTACCTGTGGAACATACAGTAAAAAAAGTTGGTAACAAGCTGAGGCCAAATACTCATAGTCTGCTGTCGGCTTTGGGAAAAAAAGCTTCCAGGTGGATTGTTAGCGCTTCTCCCAACCTTTAAACCACCTAGTAATAAACCCATTCTCCTTTACAACTATATCCTTTCATATCCCTAATGTAAAAACCTTCCTAATGACTAACCCACTCACCCGCAACCCTATACCCTACTTCTCCATATTTTAATGCTGAACCGCTCCCTTCCCTTGCTCCCCACCCACCCAATGCTTCCACAACATATAGTTGTTCCAGAGCCTAACCCTAACCTCCTAGCCCTAACAGGTAAATATTACCAGTCTGCCAACAGTAACCCTCCTAAACTAACTCCTAATCCTCACACATATTCACCTACAGTTGCATTGGATAACAGCTGAAATGCTTACTTGCCGGGTCTCAGTTACTGTAAATCAAAAAAACTGCTGCCATTGTGCATTCAGCCACGCAATAACACTATCAGCACTCAAAGGGTTACAGCTGGTCCTCAAGGAATAGCAGCTTATTGGCAAGTTTTATAACATTGTGCCTATTGCTGCGCTCAAATGACCTAAAAGGCCTTTATTCAGGCTAAATATTCAGATTATTCAGATTATTAAATACATCTGGGGATTTGTTTAGTCCTGATTGTGGGCAGTAAAATTACAAGAATTCATTCTCTATTGTATGCAAAAATTTGGAGCGACCAAAGGGTTTGGCAATAAAGCAGCTTATGTTGTTCTATGCCCAGAGTTGGGATTAAATAGACTAGGCTCTGGTTGGTGTTGTAGCCTATGCTATTTAGAGGATACCTGAATTGAAAGGGAAATGAAGGCTGCCATATTATTATTAGTTATATACTGTAGCACCAACATCTTCCATATTTATCTCCTTTTATTTGCTGCAAATAGCCTGGCTGTCCTGCTGATCCTCTTCCTCTAATAGTTTTAGCCATTGACCCTGAACAAGCATATGCAGATCAGGTGTTTCTGACTGAAGTCTGACTGGATTAGCTGCATACTTGTTTAAAGTTTGTGATTCAGACACTACTGCAGCCAAAGAGATCAGCAGGACAGCCAGGCAACTGGTATGGTTTAAGAGGAAATTAATACAGCAGTCTCCATATCCCTCTCAGCTCAGGTGTCCTTTAACTATCATCTATATACTGGATCACTCATATCAACAGATAATTCCATAAATTCTCAGAATTACAGTCCGTTCCACAAATAAAACCCAATTAATCCAGTGATCAATATTGTTTTGTGATGGACAACAGTACATGGAGCATTCTACTGTTTCACACAGCGAGTCCATGAAGACCGGGAGCAGTTGTGTGTTAATCACATTCATGCATCAATTGCTGCTGTAGATTTCAATAAAGCTGGCCTTTTAAAAATGTGAAATATCTCTCATAAGTGGATCAATAATGTGACAGATGGAAGGCTGCAGGCAGGGGCCCCGGACATGGAAATCACTCCACCAGCTCAGGCACACGCTGCAAAACAATCAGCCTCTACAGTCTGCCTGTACTTTATGAGGCCAGAATGCACAATGTGGTCAAAGCAACACTGTGACACCAACAAAACTGCACCATTACAGCCCTCTTCACAGCCTGCTGACTTCTCATAGGTTTGTGTTTGTTCAGACCACTCACTAATGCCTGAAATCCCAAACATTTTCACAAAGTTCACATTTTTTCATCTTGAACTGGCCACCCTACAGACACTGGGTGTGAAGTTGACTAAAGATTACAGAGCACAGTTTAGTTTATTTTGCAGGAAGAGAATGGGGAGGGATTTGCCTCTCCTGCGTGAGTCAGTCAGCAGTGCATATCACTTGGTAGCAGGCTGTTGTATAACATAAGAATTAACTGCACTTCATTAGAAAATGCAGGACAAGACAGGGATTTCACTTATAACGGAGTTTGCGCTACTACGAGACAAAACACACGTAAGACCATCTCATAGCAGACTGGACTCAAATATATTAAAAGTGTATTTATTGTAAACATGAGTTAAAAAACATAATTACAAATGTTGGTATATGTTCATCTATGACCTACCATGAATTTGCATGTACCAGTACTGTTTCCATCTATATCTATATCATGTGTATAGTTCACACATGTAACGTATTGCAGGTCTAGCCAAGGTGCGACCCCCATAACAAGCTTGGTGAGTCAACACACCAGATTTGTGACTATACATCTCTAATAATCACAGGCGCTCAGGGCTAATCCTGATTTGGTTCATTTCTTGGCACTTGAAATTGACCTGATGAAGCGGCTTTTTGTGGCCACGAAACGAGTTTTGTCTGATGTGCATAATAAAAACGCTTTCATTGAAAACATCATTTTCCTGAATGTGGCTTCCTTAAGGTTGGACAGTCTTACCGATTAACTTTTGAATTGTCCTTGTTTTTTCCTCACCTCGGGCGCTTCCCCACCCCTTTTAACATCTCTAAAAAGGTCATCAAACGTCTCATATTAATGATGTCGCCACACTACCCTTTGTGCTGCCCATTTAAACACAGGTGCTTAAACTGGAGAGAGAACCCACTGCAGACTTCTGAAGCCTCCAGTGCAAATCCAGCAGGAGAATAAGAAGTCCTTGATGGCCTTTTAAAATAGTAATAATAGGTCCCGCAGGAAGTTTGTAGACAAGTGTTACTATGTAGCACAAGCTGTTCCAGGCATGTCACCACAGTGGCTGATGAGACAGCTGTTCATACACAGCACTGTACACCAGAGATGTCAAGCCTGGCAGAATTTGCAAAGCAGTGGTTGTTAAGTGACATGGATGCTAATGTGCAGCTACCAGAAAGTGCTTTCAAGTACTCCTAATCATCACCCCAAATCCATTTCTGTGAACCCAGGCAGAGGATCAGCATAGACAGAGGACAGCTACAGACACAGAACATTTATATCGCTCTTTTCTCCTTGTGGACTTAACGCGCCAGAGCTGCAGCCACTAGGGTGTGCTCTATAGGCAGTAGCAGTGTTAGGGAGTCTTGCCCAGGGCGGAGCTACCGTAGAGGCAAAGGGGCCAATTGCCCTGGAACCTGTAAGGGCCCCCAAGGAGTCTCCCCAATTTAACTGTTGCTCCCTAGGGCCCATGCAGAGTCTTCAGCAATGTATTTAGTCTCCTAGGCAATGCAAATTGCAAATTGTTTAAAAGGAGATACAAATAGCAGCCTCCATATCCTTCTCAGGTCAGTTGTCATTTAAATGACTTAATCAAGTAAGGCGGAGCCTTTCATACCATCAGCAGACATGGCTGCCTCCACTAAAAAGTCCACCTTCAAGTGAACCCAAGGTGAGAGTGATATGGAGGCTGCCATATTTATTTCCTTTTAAAGGACCTCCGAGGTGAAAATTAATTAATGAGAAAAAAAATTGTATCTATCCTCCTTCCTCTAAAAATGCCTTTTTTTTTTAGCTATCCCACGGTCTAATTTTATATTTAAATCTACTTTAAGTTTTTACTGTTTCAGTGTTCTCCCCAGAATTTTTTACCAGCCGGGTTGCATGAAAAAGTAGCCGGGTGGGGCGAGATGAGAAAATGCAGGGCCGGTGCTTCTGTGTGCAACTCTGCTTACATCATAGGAGGAAATGAGCCGATGACAGCCGGGAGCTCATCAAAACTAGCCGGGTGGAGCACCCGGCTAAAAGAGCCTGGAGAGAACACTGTTTCATTATCTCTGCTCAATGACACATTCACTGAAGTATGCTAGAGCACAAATCTGTGAACTATCAACCCTTTTTTTATCTCTTTCTTGCTCTCAGAAGCCATTTACTGCCAGGGAAGTGTTATATGGCTGCAATTCCTTATCAATGAGGGTTACATTATTGTCCGACCAAGTCCGGACCCATGCAAAAACTGTCACTTGCATACTTTAGAGAAAGAAAAAAAGGAACACAGCATAGTTATTTGTATGATTGGCACTGTGCATACACATGGGGCTCAATTCAGTAAACGGTGCTAACCCAGTTAGCACGCCTAAAGGCTTTGGTGTGCTAACTAGGGTGCTAAGTAGTTAGCACATACAAACTTAGCACCGTAGTTAGCACATGCAAACTACTACTTAGCACCATGCTAACTAGGGTGCTAAGCTCCATGGTGAGATACCCCTGGTCTTGCTAATTATGATCTTGTAAAAGATAGAATATTTGGAAATTTAAATTGAATCTGAGCTCTATATATTATGTGACGATCATTATATTATTGTTAACAATACCTCTCATCTTCCACAGTGATAATTGATGCTGAAGCTACTGTTGGAAAAGTTAGGAGGCGCACTGCTACACTGCATTTTCTGTAATATGTTCCTTTTCTTTGTTGAATAAACACTGACTGACATGTCACCTCGGATATTGCCTGGCAGTGCTGCTGATCCTCTGCCTCTAATACTTTTCGCCATAGCTCCTGAACAAGCATGCAAATCAGGTGTTTCTGACATTATTGTCAGATCTGACAAGATTAGCTGCATGCTTGTTTCTGGTGTTATTCAAACACCAGTTGCCAGACAACTGCTATGGTTTAAAAATAAATATGGCAGCCTCCATATCACTCAACTCAGGCTCACTTTAACTTTCACAATCCCTCTTGTTCTGTTTAACATATTTGAAGCACAGGTTCTCTTCTAATAAAACACGCTTATGCTTTCTAAACTCAGCCGGCCACATTGAACTGAAATGTCCTTTCGCCAAGTTGGGAGTGGGAAATCGCCAGACCAACGTTGACATTGTCGGAAGCTGTTAAAATGGTGCGGCATGAATAATGGAGGAATTGTCCAGCAGATCCGCTAAGTGCTTGTTAAACCCTCGGCTAACACTGAGCTCTTTGCGGGGAGAGCTTACTTCCCAGCGCCACCAGCAGCCTCCGCACAGCCTATTAGCAAAGCCCATTTTAATTTGCTGCTTAAGCTTTGCTTGCAGGATGGAGGGACTTGCAGGGAAAAGGCGCTACGGCGCTTGCCGCCGACACTTCAATTACCCGCAATGTGGAGCGCCATCCTAAATCCGTCATCAATCATAATCCCGTTCTCCTGAATGTCTGACATCTTATCATAAGTGTTCATGTAGAAAGACTACCTTGTGCACTCCTTATTTTAATATAGTTATGATTTCACCGCAGCTTCAAAGCTCATTTCATTTGCATATACTGTATGACAGGAAAAAAATCTACGTAGCAACTCCGCTGCTGAGACTTTAAAGTGAAAATTTTGTGTCAGAATTTAAGAAAAATATCTATCTATCTATCTATCTATCTATCTATCTATCTATCTATCTATCTATCTATCTATCTATCTATCTATCTATCTATCCACACACATCAAACTAATAATGCTGTCTAGGTCCTTGTGGTCCATGGTCAATGAGATGCTAATAATCCTGAACTAATGTACATTTGAAGGATACCCTACTCCTTAAAGAGCAACTGTTGTGAAAATCTTGGAGCTAGTCTACTTTAGGGGACCCACCGCAAATCCCCATAGACAATTTCAGCTGGGCTGCAAAACGGAACAAATGGCTTCCGTTTGCTTGTTTAAACCTCCACAAGCCTTATATCCTCTGGTAGCTAAGCATGTCCTCTAACGAATTTGGCAGGTTTCGGTCCAAAAAAAGTGGTAACTGACTGTGCAGGAGCCGCCGAACGGCCGCAGTTTCGGGTCCGTCAGCCATCTTGGTTCTGCTCTGCAGGTCGTTTCATCCTCCTCATTGGAGGGAATTGTTCGGTGGGGGCGTGCCAGCTTCTGTCAGCAGCTAACAAACCCTCCAATGAGGAGGAAGAAAGGACCTGCACAGCAGAATGAAGATGGCCGACGGAACCAAGATTAAGGCCGTTCGGCGGCTCCTACACAGCCCATTTCAACTTTTTTTGGACCAAAAACCTCACAATTCGTTAGAGGATATGCTTACCTATCCATGGGTATAAGGCTTGTGGGGGTTTAAACAAGGTGAAAGCGGACATTTGTTCCGTTTCTGCAGCCCAGCTGAAAGTGTCTATGGGGATTTGCGGTGGGTCCCCTAAAGTAGACTAGCTCCAAAATCTTAACATTTAAAACGCATACAAATAAGAAGTAAATTTTTTCCCAGAGTAAAATAAGCCATACCTCACTTTTCTCCTATGTTGCTGTCACTTACAGTAAGTAGTAGAAAACTGACATTACTGACAGATTTTGGACTAGCCCATCTTTTCATGGGAGGGGGGAGGGTTCTCAAGTTTTTATTTTATTTTTAAAAGCTCTTAGTGAATGGCAGTTGCTCCATCCAACTGCAAAAAGAGTGTGCAGAGAGCAGGGAGACTGGCTAGCATCTTTGTATTTATCATTTTCAGAGAATGTCTTTCTAAAGAATAAAGGCCATGCTGAGAATCCCCCATGAAGAGATGGACTAGTCCAAAACCTAGTCAGTAATGTCAGATTTCTATTAACTACTGTAAGTGACAGCAACATAGGAGAAAAGTGATTTATGGCTCATATTACTCTGGGAGAAATGTACTTCTTATTTGTATTTTTTTAAAATTTTAAGATTTCCGCGACAGTTCCTCTTACCGCACCTCCCACGGGCCGACATCTGTTTCCGCTCATCTGTAGCTAGCCCCGTTTCAAAGCCCTAGTCGACAGGGTCAGTGCAGGAGCAATAACTCCTCCCGCAGACCTACTGCGCCTGCGCCGACTATGGAATGGGGCTGGCTACAGGTGAACGGAAACAGACACCGGCCCACAGGAGGTGCGGTAAGCCTATGCGCACCTCCCCACACACACAGGGCATCAATTTCAGTTATGGACGAAGGTATCCTTTAATGCAATTATACACCGCATGAAGACAGCAAATCAGATACAGCAGCTGTTGTGACTGGTCCATTTCCAAGCAGCATAAATTTGCAGAAGCTCAAAAATATTTGCATTACATTAAAGTAACCTACCTGTGCACCCAAGACGACAGTGGTACACACTATACAGCTGAGCTCCGAGTGTTCCATATCATCTTGGGACTGTGCGTGTTAAAGAATCTACGCCGCACTTGTGGCTCTCCACCTCTGATGCAGGGCAGATTCTATGCCCGCAGTGTTCTGTGATCCCGAGCAGATTGTTTGCTCGCGTGGCTGCTGAATCGGCTGTCATGTGACTGCAAAGCTTCTTCCTATTGGTAAGGAGCCAGTTCCATTGGCTCCTTACCAGGTGATCACTGTGAGCCTATCAGATGGATCACAAATAGAAGAATAAAAAAAGGGTGTGATCCTTAAGGTGCCAGACGTGTGTAGTTAGTGGAAGGGACGCCTTGGAAGCAATACACCAGGTATGTATGACCTGTACACTTTGCCGGTGCTCAGTCTCAACCGGATTGTCCAAGCGGTCGCAGGTTCACCATAAACAAACGAAAAAGAGACGGCACACAATTGGCTGCAAAACTGTTGCTGTGTATTATGGAGCAAAGCACTGCATTACATGTTACGGACTTCCGTCCTTCCTCAGATGCATAACACTGTGTTTCGTTTGCTTAAGGGGCCAGAGCCTGCCGGTCCTACAATGGTTAAGGTGCCCATACATTACTCGATTTGCGGCACTGATATCTGGCCGATTCAATCAAAATAATCAAATCTGGCAGAGATTGATGCTGCAACATGGCTGCCTGATGGAAAGATTTCGCTCAAAGGGCTCAGTTGGGTACGCGGGGGTGACAGCATTCAATATTCCAACAATTGACTGACCTAACGGACCCTTGTAATGTGGACCCCCTGCAGCTACCGGAGCTGATCCCTATTTAGATACACCGTCTGTCTAGCCCAGAACCCACAATCAAGAGAAAATATCAAACGTTTTGTGCCAGGTGTAATTGTTGTGGCTACCTTGCTCCTGGGATTTGTCCATCACTGTTATAACCAAATACTAATTAAGTCCAGGTTGGTCTCTTCTCCTAGTCAGATTGATGCACTTCAGACGAAAGCAGGAGACCAATAAAGAGTAACATTTGCAGAATATGCTGTTTTCATCAATGTAAAAGGTTTTCTTGTTTGAGTACAAAACAAAAAAAATATATAAATATATATATTTCTATTTTAACAGTGAGACAAATTTCTAAGTGCGTGTACAAGAATGAGATCTATTATCCAAAGCGCACGGTCAGGCAGTGTTTTGTAGAGTGATCAGAGCCTTCAGTAAATCAGCCGTCTCCATGACAACCGCATCTTTGGTCCAGCTGTCCATCAGACATACGACAAACCATTCCCTAGAGGTTAATCTGGCAGGAACGCCGGGGCAGCATGCGGAGAGGTTAGCCGGTGACGGGGCTTTTCCTGCGCTCCAGCTCGGCAGGTTATTGGCACGGTGGCTCTTTTCTGCCACACACAAATCACCTCATTAAATTTCATCAGTTTCATGAATTTAACATTGTCCCCGGACTATTGTTTGTCTGGAAATTAGATTAAAACAACTGTTTTCTGCTATCCGCTTACTCTTTTTTTTCATGCGCACACTTGAATACAAGAGGCAAATTTAATAACCGGTTTAACCCTTCGGCACGGGAACAGATAATAAATAGAAGTAAATAAAATGTCAGGTTTGTATTGGAAGTTTCTGGGACAAGAAAGATGCAGCCTGTTATTTCTGAACATCTTCTGTTACAAGAAAACAGAGATTAAAATTTCTAGCACTCGTCAAAAAGATAGTGACACTTTTTGTTATTTAATCAGTATAGCGAATACTGCAAAACAGTTGATAAATATGGAAGAACTCTGCAAACACACCAGAATTTGAAGAAAAGAAAAAAAATCCACAAGGGCAAAAACAGTAACAGCCACCTTAATCCTCTGGGGGAACATACATATTAAAACCTATGCTTGTGGCTACTTACAATGAAACTGACCACTGACCACCTCTATGAGTAAAATTAGTAAGGAAAAATAAAGGCAACGTGGCCTCAAACATGGTCGAAGAGGTTCTTCCTCATATCAGCCAATGCACACCAGTGTTCTCCCCAGAATTTTTTTCCAGCCGGGTGGCATGAAATAGTAGCTGGGTGGCATGAAAATGTAGCCGGGTGGGTCGAGATGAAAATGCAGGGCAACTCTGCTTACAGCATAGGAGGAAGTGAGGAGGTGAGCTGATGACAGCCGGGTGGTCACCAAATCTAGCCGGGTGGAGCACCCGGCTAAAAGAGCCTGGGGAGAACACTGCACACAGATGTGGGCATAAGCTCACTGTATCTTGTATTAAACCAGAAGTGAATTTTATAACGCCCAATAACATCTCTGCAAAGCTCTTCATACCTAAATAACAGTCCCTCCAGAGGTAGAAAAGAGAATTACATGTGCTGAGTGACTGGGTGGAATGCTGGGAGAGAGAGAGAAAGACACACAGACACACAGACACACACACACACACACACACGAGAAGACAGAGCAAACCAAGAGGGGAGGGGGCTAGCACCAGAGGGGTGGGGACTACCTCAGGCTGCATACTGAGAGATAGGCTGTCACATGTTGTAAAATATCACTACCAGGAGGCTTTGTGATTAAAAGCTGTGCTTGAAAACCGATGTCTTCCCTACAATCTACATGGTAGTAGGGTCATCGGTATAACATTTTTTTTTTCGCTATAGCACCCCTGTAATTCACAAGCTGAAAGGCAAATATCTTAGGAATGGAACTTCACAGAGACAAAGTAAAAGCATGTAGCTAATCCCACGGCAGAGGAGAACATACTCAAAAAGACAAAACATACAAACTCCATGCAGATGGCAGCCTAGCCAAAGACTGAATTGGGGACTTTAAGGAGCTTACACATGCAGAATTGCTGTTGCCTGCAGAGCTTGGGGCTGGATACCTTGGGGAACAGTTTGGTGGCGAGTGCTGTGCATGCTGGTGATATAAAGGGAGGATGGCATGGAGCACGATGAAGCAGTTTTGAACTGGAAGGGTAGAGAGAGGAATGTGCTCAGCCGGGGCGATCCGGCACTCTAGATCGGTGACACTGTACACTAGATTCTCTGCAGAAACCACCCAACCAGATGCGTCAGCCAAGAACCTCTAGCAAGTGTGCGAACATTCAGTGTGGCAACCCCCTAAGTACCCACATGCAGATCACGACTAAATTGGTCGAGGATCTCTGCCGACGAACGATCATTCCCTGATCCATCTGGCCAAATCTGCAAGCATCGTTTGCAGTGTCGTAGACAAAGGATTGTGTTAATTACCGCTAACCCAATCGTGGCAAAACCTGTAAAAGTCAATGAGGATCGGAACAATCCTCAGCGACTTAATCCAACATGTCGGTCCTTCAGAAACAAATAACTGCGGGTGGTGTGTGTGTAGTGACACATCGTTTAACAATTTTTTGCGATACTGCTGAAAAAATCCTTCCTTGTGAAATATCATTAGACAAACTCACGCCATGGGTACACAACCATGCAGGCCTATATGAAACATCTTAACTGGGTGAAAAGGTTGTTTCAACCCAACCTTTCCATGTATAGCACTGCAAAGTAAAGGAAGGAGGTTTTTAACAGATTACGAAAAATGATAGAAATTGCAGAGTATTTTTCATTACTCCATCATGGAGCACTCCCATTAAAAATACAAAAGGCAGTTTTCTCTAGCAGACCAAAATATGAATTTGTAGCAAACGCCAACACAAACTGAGCTGCGTTCATAATTATAAGCACAACACTCATCAGTGCACAGCATCATCACAGCAGTGGCTGAGCATCGAAACCAAACAACAAACAAAAAAAATCCAATGCAAACTCAGAATTTCTAAGCATGCCTTGTGATGGATGTTACAGATTTTCTTTTTCACAAGCCTCAACTGCAGATACAGCAAACTTGCATTGAAGAGCAAGAGAGAAGAGTGCCAAGATGACCTTATCTGAGCTTTTGATGTATGTAATGGATAGAGCCGGTCATAGGTATCCAAAGACCAGACACGTAGGCTAAAGTGGTCAATATCAACCTCTCATGCTGCAAAAAAAAGTTCTTTCCCTGCTCAATGAAAGACCTATGGATAAAGTCCTGATCTTCCAAGAAGACCATTAAGGCTGCAGACAAGGTTTACGGCTGTTCTACACATCATAAGTATGGGCATCTATAAAGTTAACCTGTAGTGAAATGGTTTTAGCCCCTTTTAATAGAACAGTATTTGCCTGGCTGACATGTAGACAATCTGCCTCTAATACTTAATTATAACCCAAAAAAGAAGATGCATATCAGCCTAAAATGCATAAAAGATTAGACCACAGAGAACAAAGATGGTGGCCTCCATATTCATCTGACTACAGATTTCCTGGATTGGGAATTGAAAATGAATAACATTTTAAATATTTTCTAAGCAGTCTATTGAACTTGCTAATAACAACATTGTTGTGTTTAACTGTTTGATTACCCGCACTACAAAACAAATCAGCTCTAACTTGAAGTATTGATCACTGCAGGATATGGATCAGGTGCTAGTGATTGAACCTCTGCCACAACAGAGCACATAGATACTAGGGGGCCAATTTCCTGTCTATGGGCCTGATCCAATTCACTTTTTCTCAGAGGAGACAATTTTTCATCTTCTGTTTATAATGACTTGTCAGCACCCTGCAAATGAAAAAGTACCAAAAAGTAGGTGAAAAAGTACTGTCAAAATTATTCTGAGAATTAGCAAAAAAAAAGGCTGTCATTTAACAGGCGCTAGGCCAATGGGTGCATGCTCACCGGCAACTTGCATGCATGGCCTCGACCCCCCCTGACCCCGGCCATCAACGCATGCACCTGTGATACCAGTGTTAATCAACGGACTGATTCACTTGCTGCAGGCTGTTTTTTCACATCCACTGTTCAAAGGTGCAATCCTCGTTGGTGGCTGATTGACTTGGTTACTGCTTGCTTGGAAACTGATGCCGGAGACTTCAGGTGGACTGCCTCTCAGTCAGAGAAGGTTGAAGCGCGCAGCGGTGATAAACTGACGGTCCTCCTGAGGACCTAAAGGTGGCCACTAATGATACAATTTGCTAAACGGTCGATTACGAACGATTCTTTGCATGAACGATCATAAATGATCGTTTGGGACCACTAATGGACAAAAATCTCCTAACTGATCAGATCAATGAAATCGATCCGAATTTTGGTCTGATACCATCAATCTGATCGGATTGGTTAGGAGATTTTTGTCCAATAGTGGTCCCAAACAATCATTTACGATCATTCATATGAAGAATCGTTCGTAATCGACTGTTCAGCAAATTGTATAATTAGTGGCCAACTTTAGGCTGTCACACTGGACTGGCCTACAAAGATAATCGATGCAAATGGACAGAGGCACCAAAAGAATAAAACAATGGTATAAAAATGGCCTACAAAGAGGTGAGAGACCCACTTCTGTCAGCTGTCCATGCGGACACACCCCAGGCAGGGACAGAACAGAGTGAATAAATTACTTTTAATTAAGAGGGTTACAAACAAGGGAAAATACCGTAATTATAAAAAGATTAATGGCAATAACAGATCTAATTTGCTAAATAATTTTATTTACTTAATCACTTAGTTCTTTAATTGCCCCTTTGGCAGTGGCGCAACGCGGCTAAAGGCCCGTCCCCACTACGCGATTATCAAGATGATTTTTCCACCGATTGTTTCCGAGATCCTGCGACATGGGTACAGGCGTGCGTTCACACGAATGACAATTAGCAACGCATGCCAATAACAACAGTTACTGCGGATCAGATCACCAACGACTATGCGCAGAGTACCCCGATCGCTTGACTGCCCATCCGCACCCACTGTGTAACGCTGCATTTACCCGCCAACAGGAAGATATCTCATGGAACGCTTATTGTCAGAGGGACGTCGCTGGATCCATCTACCTGCGTCGGTTGGTGAGTATTTATCTTTACAGCAATGCGTTTGCAGATAGTGCTGCAGCTTGAATGGATATAGGCAGTTTTATGATGCAGACAACTAACAAGTGAGGTCACTGCTCTAAACTTCTGTTGACTAACCTGCAGCCACAATCTCTGCACTCCATCAAACGTGTCCACATGGATAGACCTTCAGGGCAGCTCTGCTCCTGCTGATCGCCAATCACGCCACGTCCTGACTGCGTTTTAATTACTGGCACTGAGATGCTAAACAGTCAGGCACAGAAAGCTTCTGGTTGCCGTAGAAACCTGGGAGCTTCAAACACAAAGGACTTCATCATGGCTGCCTTGCCGATACCACGAATCACTCATCCTATCCACTTCCTGTTGTGTCCTGAGCGAGAGCAACAAACATGCTCAGACAACAAATCCCAACATCCCCAAGAGGACTCATCTGCACAGGATAAGGCACCTGTCGTGCCAACAAAATAACTTCTAAACTTAAATACCACTTGTGCTGTCGTCAAGGCTGGCTGCAGTGACTGAATGGATTCCTAAAACATGCAGGAATGTCCCTTATAACATTGGAAAAAATATATAAATACAATATAAAATATGAACTTTTCACATCTCAATCCCTGGACAGGAGAGCTCCATGCTTCCGGCGGCTGGTCTGACACACTTTTCACAGTCAAACAGGAGAAATCACGCTTTGTAAAATCCTTGCAATGTACAGAGCAGACCTGGAGGGTTGTTTGTCTCCTGAACAAAACTAGAATTTATCTCAGCCGAAACCTGCTAACAAAAGGAATCATGCGGTCTACAGATGCCAGTTTATCAGAAAGTGATAAGTGTCACAGTAGCTGCCACTGCACTGGATCACAGCTGGCCCTGTGCAGAACAGGTCCTTTGCTAAGGAGTAACTCCAGATTTAATGTGATTCCTTTAGAATAGGGGTGCCCATTAGGTAGATTGCGAAGGACTTCATGGTAGATCCCGACCCCACTACATTTTCCCTTCTGTATATACAAGTGTGCTCCTAAAATTGTACACAGGTAGATCATTTTTTAAAGTAGCTCACATTGCAAAAAAGTGTGGGCACCTCTGCTTTAGAATATACAGTATGTCCTGTAATGGGGAGGGTAACAATCTTTCAGGCCTTTATCACTGTCTGGGTTCCCACTTGGAAAACCGCTCCCTTCCTATCCTAACTTTTGTAACCATATACACATAGTACTTACAGAGGAACTGTTATTGCTTGAAATTGTTTTGAGTTTTTTTTAACATTTAGTGAGTGTTTGCCCATTGTAAAATCTTTCCTCTGGCCACAACTGGCAGCACACACAGAATCCGTGCAGAGTGCCTTGGCCAGGGATTGAACCTGGGACTCCAGCGCTGTGAGGCGAGAGTGCTCTTACAGTATGCTGGACAACCAACAGCAAATGGCCACAACTGGCAGCACATGCTGAGCCAACTGTCCAGCTCAGACAGGTGCATCCAGAGCTTGTCTGTCACTGACACAATTGGCCTCTATGCTGTGTTGTGTGGCAGTGACAGAGCTCACGTCTCCCCTCCTCCTCCAGCACAAACGGATCCCTGTTGTTCTAAAGTCTGTCATTAAGGGCACCTGTTCTCACGTCTGCAACATATCAGAATGTTCTATTCCCCCTAATTCTTCTGCTGCCAGTGGCTGGAAGAAACCTTGCATAGAGTTAACACAGAAACTTCCAAAAGGACGTCTCCCTTTATGGGTAAGGGCTCGTTTCCACTCTAGCGAATCCGCATGCAGGCACCGCATGCGGATTCGCATAGGCAATACAAGTGGATAGGATTGTTTCCACTTGTGCGTCGTGCGGGTGCGTTTTGGCGTGCGGGGGAAATCTGCACTGCAGAGCCGTCAGATTTCGCGTGTGGCTGGAATGCGGGCGAATCGCCCGCAATGCTTTTAATAGGGAAATCGCATGCGGCTTTGTCATGCGGTTTTCCATGCGATTTCGCATGTAATGTTATTGAAATTTACACAGGCAGTGACGTGGTTAAATTCACCTGCTTATTAGCCATGCGAAATCACATGCGAAATTGCGGGAAAAACAGCATGCGGAAACGCATCCGCATGCGATTTCGTCCGCGGTGGAATCCAGGCGATTCCGCACCGCAACAGTGGAAACGAGCCCTAAATAGCCCTCTTACTTTACACTTAAAGAAGTCTCCAAACTAGGGACTTAGTCACGGAGATGCAGCTACTGCATTTGATTGGTCTATTTCCAAAGCTGCATATATTTGCATACAATTAGCATATCATCAATTATCCCTACACCTAACATATTTCTCCAATCACACCAGAAACGGTGCTAGCCAATAAAAGCCACTAGATCATTAAATAATACAACTACCAGCTGAATGATCATTAGTCCTTCAGTTAGTGACTTCATTTACCAGCTTGGCTCCCATTTTCTAGGATAATAAAGATGTCTATCTGCAAGAGAATGTTCTGCTCATGCAAGTGGTATGCCTCAGTATAGCTGCCTGCAGGTCATTCATCATAATGATGCATCTCAACAACTAACAATAAATAATGATCTGTAGATTTGTCATTCTCTCAGCTTTGTGATTCGCACACTGCTGCCACATCACATACCTAAAAAATAATCTACGGAGAATGTATTTCATCCTTTTTTCTTATCCTGCTTTGCTCAGCCATAACATCTGGGCCGATTTCGTAACCACGGCCTGTATCCAGCATACACTGATTGCAATGTCCATTGGAGTTATAGAGACTTTGAAGTCTCATAAAATTCAGGTTTTTATTTAAAAAATCTCTTTAACATCAATGCCGTAACTAAAATTTGCATTGACTGAACAGTAACTAAATCACCCCAAGCTCCCCAGCATAATCCAGGACTTTCTTGGTCGTGGGTTTTGCTGCTGGGGAGGCAGAGCTTTCAGCTGCAGCTCTGCCTCCTACGCATCAATCCGTGCGCATCTCCGCCTCTCCCCCGCCCTTCTCAGTGAAAGAAGACTGAGCAGGGCAGGCGGAGGCGGCGATACGCGATGATGGACACATGTAGAGCCACAGCTCTGCCTCTCCACAGAAGCGCTCGCCGCAGTGTGCCCCAGGGAGTTTGGGGAGATTTAGTTAGGGTTCAGCCGCGGGGATGCAGTGTTTTAGTCAGGGCATTGATATTAAAGCGATTTTTTTTTAAAAAAACCCTGAATTTTGAGAGTCTCTCTTTAAAGCGACTTGGCAGAAGATCGACCATCTGTTTCGATTATAATCCGAAGAAAATTGGTACGGCAAGAGCATGCTCAATCAACAATGTGACCAATTTCGTGCTCTATCCAAATAGACGCACTTTGCGTGGTTGCCGGCATATACGTGGTTGCGTGCGTCACCACACCTGAGCCCACGTTGAGCCAGCAACCACATGGGGCTTGTGTATGGGAGGCAGTGCGGAGACTGAGCCAGTGGCGGACACCCATAGGTAAAGTATACTACACAGGGTACATTGGAGGGGTCAGTGAAGCGGCAGATAGATGCAATGTCACAAGGTTAATTCCTGAGAGATTTAATGCTGAAATCGATCAGGAATCGGCCTACGGTGTATGGGCGGGCAACAGATCTTTTTCCGATCAGATTCAATCACAGAGAGATCTGTCTCTTGGTTGATCTGCCCATATGTTGTCTGATGTTTGGGCACCTTCAAAGAGACTATAAAGTCTAAAACACACTGTACTCCTATTCCCTTAGCATTCTCTTAGCATACAAATTTATCATTTCCTGCCAGGCCTTTGGTGTTCAATTCTCCCCCAGCGCCCTGTATGCAGAAGTGTACAGTTAGATTTTGAACTTATTCTTTACATTTTGATATAACAAAAGCCATTCAATTTTTGAAAGTTAAGCTCTGCTTCAAACTTTCTAAACAGCAACTGCAGCATAGCCCATAAAATCCCCAGGACAGATTCCGCTTGCCTTCAGCGCCAGGGCTGCCGGTGGAGCCCAAATAGGGTAGGACTCCATTTTTTTTTTCTTTGTGCAATATTATTTAATGACCACGAGATGAGTAATATGGGTCAGACATATTACGAGCTAATCTAATTCCTCTGTACATGTCACAGATGGGCTGCATTTAGTGAAGGGCCGTGACGAAGTGCGTCCTCTCTGATTTATCTCGGCTTCTGCTTCCTGGAATTGAGAATGCAGCCTACAAGTAATAGGGATAATAAAAGAAGGGAAGCGGGAGAAAAAAGAATTGATGAGCGACCTGAATGACGGAGGCTGGGGTGAACACTAAATTAGGGATGAGCTGCACTGGAGGGCGCTCAAGGACGCAGGTGGTGCTACAGCCCAGAGTGCGGCTAAATATACGTATACATGGAAAGCGGATCTACACGCCAATGTGCGGAATGTGCAACGCTGAGCAAAACATCCTGACAACTGACTGACACAAAAAGCAATTTGACATATGTTGTTATTTCCACTCAAAAAGACAAACACTTATATATCGCTTTTCTCCTGGCGGACTCAAAGCGCCAGAGCTGCCGCCACTAGGACCCGCTCTATAGGCAGTAGCAGTGTTAGGGAGACTTGCCTAAGGTCTCCTACTGAATAAGTGCTGGCTTACTGAACAGCCAATATTCGAACCCTGGTCTCCTGTGTTAGAGGCAGAGCCCTATAACCATTACACTATCCAGCCACGTCCAATTATTCAAGTTCATCAAAACTCCAAAGTATTTTTTTAAAAAAAACTTGTATGTGTATTACTAAATTGCTTTTAACTTTTTAATGAACTGAAACGGATTGGACAGGTAGGAAAATTGAAAAAAGGACGGAACCTTACTGCACAATTGTTACAGTAATTTGCATAGAGCACCAAATCTCAGTGAGTACTTGCAGAGCAGCAAATCTCAGTGAGTCCATGCAGAGCAGCAAATCTCAGTGAGTCCATGCAGAGCTGCAAATCTCAGTGAGTCCATGCAGAGCACCAAATCTCAGTGAGTCCATGCAGAGCACCAAATCTCAGTGAGTCCATGCAGAGCACCAAATCTCAGTGAGTCCATGCAGAGCACCAAATCTCAGTGAATCTCTGTGAAGCACCAAACCTCAGTGAATCTCTGTAGAGCACCACACTTTCCTAGAGTACCAAATCTCACTAAAGCCTCAAATTTAACCTATTTTGGTTCCTGGATGTAGAAAGTATGTCCAGGAACCATGCGCGCGTGCACGCGTGCTCCCGACCCGCGGTTCGTTAGCCAGGCAATCAGTGAATCGGCTATGGTGCCCGATCACTGATTCCTCTCCCCCGCTGAAAAAGCGACAGCTTCTCTTGGAAGCTGCGCCTTTTCTGGCTGTTCCCTCCCCGATGCGTCACTCTAAGCGTGTGTTACGCTTACAGTGACGTCATGTAAACAAACTCATGGCCGCCATCTTGTGGCCAAAAAGTAAAACTACAACAAAAAGTGAAAAAAATTTAAATCAACACACAATTACATTAAAAAAATATGGTTTACATCCCACCCTCCCAAAAATACCCAAATAAAATGTTTAATATTAAAAAAAAAAACCATTACAATAAAAAAAAAACATGTAAATATTTACCTAAGGGTCTAAACTTTTTAAATAATGTAAAGTTGAAATATTTCTATATTTTTTTTATTTTAAAGGACTTACGAGGCCAAAATGTCTAAAAAAGCAAAGTACCTGTAAGCTGTTTAAATGCACGGAGGACGCCGTCCGCGCCCTCCGTGCAGTTCCGCCGGGTCCCCTTCCTGAGATCGCCCCCCGCGCCGACCCCGACCCCCCAGGCCGGGCTCTCGTGCCGCTCTCAATATGGCCGCTTCCATTGGCCGCGGCTGCGCAGTCCGCCTGGCCGCGAGTGCGGCTGCGCAGCTCTACGGCCAACCCCTCCGATCCACGCTACAGTGCGTGGTTCGGGGGGTTGGCCGTAGAGCTGCGCAGCCGCACTCGCGGCCAGGCGGACTGCGCAGCCGCGGCCAATGGAAGCGGCCATATTGAGAGCGGCACGAGAGCCCGACCCGGCCTGGGGGGTCGGGGTCGGCGCGGGGGGCGATCTCAGGAAGGGGACCCGGCGGAACTGCACGGAGGGCGCGGACGGCGTCCTCCGTGCATTTAAACAGCTTACAGGTACTTTGCTTTTTTTTAGACATTTTGGCCTCGTAAGTCCTTTAAACTTGTAAATAGTGATAGATGCAAAATGGAAAAAATGCACCTTTATTTCCAAATAAAATATTGTCGCCATACATTGTGATAGGGACATAATTTTAACGGTGTAATAACCGGGACATATGGGCAAATACAATATGTGAGTTTTAATTATGGAGGCATGTATTATTTTAAAACTATAATGGCTGAAAACTGAGAAATAATGAATTTTTTCCGTTTTTTCTTATTCTTCCTGTTAAAATGCATTTACAGTAAAGTGGCTCTTAGCAAAATGTACCCCCCAAAGAAAGCCTAATTGGTGGCGGAAAAAACAAGATATAGATCAGTTCATTGTGATAAGTAGTGATAAAGTTATAGGCTAATGAATGGGAGGTGAACATTGCTCAAGTGAAAACGACGGAACGCGAATGGGTTATACGAGGCCGAACTTTTACATTTTGTGTATTACACTTGCATAAAGTACTTTTATAAATTTGTGAAACTATCAAAATATTTTAAATTCACATATGTTAAATACTTGCACCTGGCAATTTTAAAATTCTGTCAAACACCAGTAAGTACATGTCTAGATGAAACTGCAAATTTGTATGCAGTTCGTATTGGCGGGTCGTTCATAAGTCAGGGACTGCTTGTATACTTGGGGTTTTTTTGACTGAAAGAAAAAAAAGGCAAAGTGAGTCCCTGGCTTAATACTCACCCTGGACACTATCAACTTGGAGTTTGCATTTCCTTCCATATATTTGCATGGGCTTTTAACTAGGTACTTGTTTTGTCCCACATCCCAAAAACATAGTAAGTTAATTTCTCCGACCCTCACAATTGCCCTATGATAGTAGCACAATACTGTGGCTGTGGTACAGATCAAATTGTGAGCTCCTTTGAGTGACAGTTAGTGACAAGACTATAATCTCTGAAAAGTGCTGTGGAGGATGTCAGAGCTATATAAATAATAATATTATAAATACAAGGATGTGTCGTGAAAATTAACATTTTATGGCACCCATTTATTTTTCTGCTTGCAATTTCCATCCAATTAACCATCAGAATGACTCCAGTGACCAGCAATGGATGTAGCGTGTGAAAGCCTTCTGGGCACCACTATAGACAGTTCTGCCTGTGGTTCTACCCTGGCTGCAATGTAGAAAGACACACACAAGGGAACAGGACAGGAAATGCCCAGGTAAAGAAGCATCCTGACTCAGAGGGACAGAATTGCCTGGGGAGGGGGGGGGGGGGGGGGGCGTGGAAATTTCCAGATGATAACCCTCAGTCACAGGACTGGAATGCTGTAACTCTTGCTTACCTACCAGACACACTAGTGAAACTCAGTAACTTCAGTCAGTAAAGACATACAGCTCCATTAACACAGAGACTCCCAGCATAGAGGCCTCCAGCTACAGATCCCCCTGTGTTGTACTAGCCATGAGTAAACACTGACCACAGTCTCTCCCTCCAGGCTGGGAACAGATCACTCCTTACAATACACTGCAACACCTCATTTACTAATTTTAAAAAGAGGACCTGTCATTGATGTCACAATTCACTTTAATCAACAATTAACAAGCAGCTTAAATTATTAATTTTGCAAGGGGGGGGGGGGGGGATATAATTATTTCTCATCAAGAATAAAATCTATTGCTTGGCACCAGATTTCCACCATGGGTCATAACATAACAGTAATACACCTTGCCTGTGTAGTTTATGGATCGTTGTGGAATTACTTAACAACCGTTGCAGGAAAATCGTGATTCTCATTCTCTTGAACAAGAATCCTGAAGTGCAATCGCCCCAAAATAACCAAAAATGTGCGGTGCAAAATCGCAATCACTAGACGATTGCAATTGCGCTTGGCGATCCGGGTGGGAACCAGGCCTAAACTCTTGCCTGGAAGAGAACAGCTCCATAGTTAAGAGTAGTCGTTAAAGGTCAATAGTTCATAAATTAGAATACTAAAGACTATTAGATAACAAGAATTAATCTACTGTACTTTATAAGTACTTTATAAACATGAAATAAAACTGTAAGATATCTAAAAAGGAGGAGGAGGATAGACAATTGTTTACTACATATTTTCACCTCAGGTATACTTTTTGAAGTCAAGCAGCACAGATGGCATTGCTTCCTCAGTGTTCTGGATCTGCCTCGGGGTCCAGACATATGTAAAGCTAGGTACGCAGTCTGAAATGTTCATGAAAATTTGCTTCACGTAAAGGTCATCTAGAGTGTGTAAAAGGTACTGCCTCAGGTCAGCAGCCTCCCTTCTGCATAAAACTTGGCCAACTATTGTCATAGTCCCCAATGTGTACTGCTCCTTCTCCTCTCTATAGGACAGAAAGAACTGCTGAGCAGAAAGATGATCACCACAACTGTATACTGAGTCTGCATAAACCATCACCTGGCCCATCACAAAGGGCTATTTCAGCCAACATTTACTCCCTGGAGTGTATGCAGCGCAAGAATGAATGAGTTTTCCTAGAAGTTACAGATTGCCCAGCAATCTCAGGGTGAACCAAACTCCTAGTAGTGTGTAAGGGGCTAAAGCAAGGACCAAAAAGCTCTCTTACCAAAATGCTTTGGAAAAACAAATAGGACTTTTAACATTAGTAGCAGAACTTTCAAAAAAACATTTTAAAAAAAGTGTGTTCTGCTTTCCCTTTAATCCTGGCTGCTGCTGTTAGAGTAATTATCCTGCTTCCTGGCGCACGCAGGCGGCCCCGCGCATCTGGGATGAGCTGATGCTGAAGGTTTGGGAGTCAGGATGATATATGCGCCTGTGCAGCCAACTCCTCCTCCCCGCCTGGTGCTGATCACCTGAAGTTTCAGGAAAGAACAGCGCAGCACTATTCCTCTCCCTCTGTCAAGGCTCTCGCCTCCCTGGCCTCATTTTCTTGTTCTGTGCTGGAAGCCCTGTTCCTCCTCACCTGCTGGTTTCATGCTGGGCGCCCGTCAGATGGGGAGCTGGGAAGTGGATAATGCATCAAACTGCGGGACGGGGTGAAATCCGGTCCACCTCCTCCAACCAGCATCCTGTGCGGATGCCAGCCAGCCGGGGAAGAGGCTTAGCATGCATCTTCTTCCAGCCTACACGCTGTATGAATTATACACTCCCGCTACAAGCACAGCACATCTCTAATGAACCTAACTCAGCTCCAGGCATTAACAGCAAACTCGAGAGCCATCCAGACATCTATACTTTTAATCTAAAATTAAAGGGATCCCAATGTGAGAGGGATATGGAGGCTGCCATATTTATTTCCTTTTAAACAATCCCAGTTGCCAGACAGTCCTCCTGATCCTGTGTCTCTAATATTTTTTAGCCATAGACCCTGAACAAGAATGCAGAAGATCAGGTACTCTCAGGTTTTACTGGATTAGCCATATGCTTGTTCCGGGGTTTTGATTCAGACACTACTTATGCCAGAAGAGCAAGAGGGCTGCCAGGCAACTGGGATAGCTTGCAAGGAAATAAATATGGCAGCCTCCATACCCCTCCATGTGGTAAATGTAAAGCTTACCTCAATTACAGAAACAATGTCTGGATATGAAGGATTCCATGTATGTTAGTGTGGGCACCTCCAAAGCAGCCTCTTCACTAATGCCTAACAGCAATAACATAGGGGGCGGGGTAAAACCACCATACCCTTGACTGGCTCCTGCTTTGGGGGACCTGCTGAAATTTATCACCAGTTGCCACACCTTTAGTCCTGTCAGGTGCAGCTCTGCGGAATGTTTGTTTCTGAGAATTCTGGAACCAGTAAAATAATGTCTGGTCATCCCAGAATGCTCTGGGAGAATTCTGCATAGCTAAATAGCCTAGCCTAAACATCACTGAGAGGGCAGGGCTACAAACCAATATATAGATATAGGAAGTGTTTCTGATGCTGAAACAAGGGATATTACCATAAAAGTGGGTATCCTGATGAATGTATTGCATGCTACTATATGTCAGTACAGCGCCTTTAGGTGCAATTGTGTGGCAAAACAACTCCAAATTGCGTGGTGATCGATAATGTAATCTTAATGTGTTGCTGATTTTGTACCGAGGAAGAGACCCAACACCCCCTTGGTTGTCTATAGTTTACATTTACTTCCCATTTACCAGCAAGTGTTTGATCACTACTACTATAAATCCCCTAAATTAGCAACCTGCAGCTCCATTCACTTGCACATAAAAGCAGCAGCACTCAGCCGGTACAATATCATTGCGGCCATGTAACATAACTTTCAAAGCGGTGATCTGCTGCAAGATCGGCCAAACAACGCTGTTCCCTATGGTGTTTTCCTCTACGAAAGCGCCAAACATTATCTGGTGATTTATAATGTGGTGATCAATGTTGTCCCCACTTGATATGTCCATGGGCAAGCTCAACTCTAAACACAGGGATAAATCCACAGTCTGCCGGCTCAGTAACCAGAGTACCAAAATGTATGCTTTCTTGTGTCAGTGGAGGATTCCGCAGCTATTAATACAGTTTGTGAAATGTAGCTACTGTATATACTTGCAAACCCCGTATAAGCAGAGGAACCCACTTTTCCCCCAGAAACCAGGAAAAGGTGATTGACTCACGTATGAGCCCCCTCCCCAGTAGCCAGATGTGCCCTCAGTAAAAGTCAGCCCCCTCACCATAGCCAGATGTGCCCCATAGGTGAAACTGCTGTGTCTCAAGATGCCACTAGATGGCATTATAGATATGAGACATAGCGATTGCCACACAGGAAGTATCCCTGATCATAGCTCTACTAACACATTGCTTGCACACTGTGTTCCACAAGCTAGACGACCACAGGCAGTCTTGAGCAGTGCACTCTGCACACCATGTTGCAGGGGGTGGGGGGCACAGCAGGGAGCTAGCTCGCAAGAGCAGAATCACTAGTGCACAATCCTTACACTCCTCTGCCAGTAACAAAACCTGCTCCATCATCCGTTCTGCTCCACTGACTCACATATAAGCCGAGGGGGTAACGTTTCAGCCCATTTGTTGTGCTGCAAAATTAAGCTTATACATGAGTATACAAGGTATGTGAACTGAGACAGTTCAACTGAAGGAGATGCCAGCATATTTTGCTGGCAGGGCTGCTGCTCCTTCCTATACTAGCCTGTTTTTCAGCCCAGAAGAGGGTGGGACACACAGGGCTGCAAAGGATCACAGCCTGCTGCTCTGACGATCTGTGGCATGATGCCATTAAGGCTCGTACACACATGCAACTATTCCGCCCAACTATCGTCTAAACTTGGTCTGTTGGACACCAGTTGGGCATGCGTATGCTGGCAAACGACAAGACTTCCAACTGATAACAGTCGGTTTGCCCGATCCAACTGGTAGATCAACCTGCCCAACTATCGTGCAGATTGGCCACGTGTGTACAAGCCGTTTCAACAACTTGTTGTTTTTGAATGTCGACACATTGGTACGCGCACAGTATTTAAATGAGTTGGTTGTTTGGTTGATCAGCATGTGGGTACATACTTGGCATGTAAACAAGTGGTGCGGCTGAGCAGGTTGTGCGGTTGATCATGCATCAAGTTGCACGTGTTTAGAGAAAGATCATCTGAGAAGGATCTTTAGAGAAGTTCTTTAGAAGCGATTTTGATTTTTATGAGCTTATCAGAGAGTTCTATATGGAAAAACAAATCATGGCCTGTGCTGAACTATAAAAACTTTTGTGCCTGGAGTTGTGACTTTTTTTTGTACAGCACTGAGTAATAATTAAAAAAAAAAAATGAAAGTGTGGTTTACATGACATGTCTGCCAGTCGCACGGCAAGTGTAACAATTCCCCCGCTAACTTAACCAGCCCGGCGGAAACATATATAAATAAATAAGATGAGCTAGGATTATTAAAAGGGCTGAGCACTTAAAGAATCCGGAGTCAGCCCCCTGGGGAGATTCTGGGCTGCGGCCCGAGGAGGGGGCTACACCAGCTAGACAGGAACAAAAAGCAGCCTGTGTAAAACATACAGCTGTGCTAGCAACAACCCAACGTGCTGCTTCACATTCCTCCAGACAGACCCTCTGGGATTTACAACATATGACGACATCCATATGACTTTCAGGAGTCAAGAGGAGAGCACAGCCAGCAAAACAGGCCTGGGCCTTAATACTTGCATGGAAAAATGGAATACACTATTGAGATCAGTCAGACAAGACGGGGGAGTTCATATGGCTGCTGCAGCACCACTAGACTCAGCATGGCCAGGCAGCTGGTGTGTCCACAGTATGGACAGGGCTGACCAATGAAGAAGCAAGTCATATCCTGAGCAATCCAAAGCAAAACAATATGGAAGACATCAGCACTCTAAATATAAATACTACTGTAATGCACAATAAACACAATATGGAAAAAAAAAACAGATTAGATGTTGGATTTGATATAATCATGTCTAACATTGACTGCAATGCATCTGGGGACTGGCACTGTGGACAGGGGCAAGCAACGGCTGCACAGCCTTGTACTGAACACTGACATGCGCGGGGACACAACAAGGAGGCCTGTGGCCAGCCAGCCCTTGGGGGGGGGGGGTCAGTGCTGCTGTCCAGAGGGTCCCGGAAGGACGGCACAGGATGATTGCAGGTGCTGCAAGAAGCCTCAGGTAAGTTAAACTGATTTTTTTTTAGACTTAAAAAACCCTTTAAGGGTGCAGATACATTACTTAATTTTCGGCATCAATATCCGGCTGATTTGATCATAATGACCGAATCTGGAAGAAAATCGATACCACAACATGACCACCAGAACGATCGAATTCCATCAGAATCAATTGTTTCGCTCGATCGGGCATGCTGGAAAATCTCAGTCAAAAGGGCTCAATCAGATGGTGTTAATCGCATTCAATTCCAGACCCCCATGAGTCTCCCCCAAATGTATGTGTACACCTCAGAACCGTGGTGAATGTTGCAGGTCACCTGGTATTCCAGCATGACTCCTGGACTTCTCCTGGCGTCAGGCAAATCTCACTACAAGAGGCAGTGTCACATGGTACAGGCATTCATAGTGGCAATTCAAAAAGACGCCAGGCCCAGTAGGAGGTCACGAGTCCCAACAGGTAAGCCTGCAACTCTGATCATGGGCCCGGGAGGGGGGAGGTGGTGGGTGTCTGATAAACACTCTATTGGCATATGGACAGATATAGGGGTACAGATACAGGTCAGCTTTTCCAATTTTGTATAAACCAATGACAGCAATTTAAATGCAATTAACAGTGTTCAGACTGGTTTACTGATTGCAGGAAGGGGTGGGACAAAGTTTAAATGACAAAAGTCCAGGCTTGCGGTCAGCGTCGCCCCTACAATGTGAAGGGACAGCCTTCATTCTATCTTCAGTAAACCAGACTGTGTTAAAATTAAGTCAAGTTGAAATGATTTTGATGTAAACATTACAATAAGAACTCGCATCCATTTACTCCTGGCGATGGGAAATATAATCAGATGGAATTCAAAGGCTCTGGTCTTGTGCCAGGAACTAACATTATCATTGTGGAAACAATAGGCGAGTGATTCAGAATACCCGCTTGCTCCTCTATATTTGTACGAGGGGAAAAAAATGCCTTTTTCCAAAAGTGGTTGGAAGCGTTTTCCCACAGAACCCTCAATGCTAAGCTGTTCAGCGTGCGCCTCGAGTCGAACCCCCCAATTTTCCTCTTGCGACACAGCTAATCAAATCTACGGGGCCCATTGAAATGAGGAAATAGCAGAAGATTAGCGGTGTTGACTAGCGTGTATTTTTATCTTTGAGGAGGCGCGGACGGATGAGAAGCAGGTAAGCACAGAGTCAAGATTTTTACACCGCGAAGCCACTTAACCAAAAACCTGCAATTACAATAGGATCTGCCGTTCGGAAGAATGGAAATGCGACGTACTAAAGCGGAAAGCAACGTTAATGACAGCCTGTTCTCTGTGAAAGGGAAGAAAACACAGTGAAAACTCAGAATGAGTAGATTCCTCATGCATGCCGGAAAACCAATTCATACACAGTTTGTGGAAATAACGTGAATACAGACAGAGCAGCTCTGTGCACAAGCTGTGACACATCATGGATAGAGGAGGGGCTTAGCTGTGACACAGCAGGAAGAGGAGGGGCTTATCTGTGGCACAGCAGGAAGAGGAGGGGCTTATCTGTGGCACAGCAGGGATAGAGGAGAGGCTTAGCTGTGACAGCAGGGATAGAGGGGCTTAGCTGTGACACAGCAGGAAGAGGAGGGGCTTAGCTGTGACAGCAGGAATAGAGGAGGGGCTTAGCACAGCAGGAATAGAGGACAAGCTTAGCTGAAAGGGGAAAGGTTACCTCAGCACTACTCCAGTATGGAGCAGGACCGTGAAGCCTTTATGTAAAATAATGATCTGATTACAGATTGGCAATTATTTGATTGTCAGCACATCACTCCATTTATAAAGGATCAATCTGATGTTCTATAGTGGCAATTGTTACTTTGGTTGACTTTGGTCCTCAGACATGACCAAATGCTTCCTGGCAGTCCTGCTGATCTCTTTGGTTGTAGTAGTAAGTGGATTTCACACCTGAAACAAGCATGCAGCTAATCCAGTCTGACTTCAGTCAGAGCACCTGATATGCATGCTTGTTCAGGGACTGTGGCTGAAAGCATTAGAGACACAGGATCAGCAGGAGAGTGAGGGCCTGTTCAGACTATGCGCGTTCCTAGACGTTTTCAGGGAACGTGTCTGGGTACCAAAAACGCATAGAAACGGCTCCTAATGCTTTTGAATGGGCTAGTTCACATGTATGCGTATGAGACGCATACGTTTCTCATCCGCATTGCTGCACGCAGTTCTGTGCGTCACGCATAGAAACGGACACAATGAAAGTCTATGGACGCGTATCAAAAACGCGTACTATTGCGTTTTTAGCGTCCGTTTTCCTCTGCGGTTCCCATAATTCTTTTTTTTCCCCTGGGTCACGTGTGTGTGCCAAACGCAATAGAATACGCATTAGAACGCAAGAAAAACGCATGCGTTTTTCAACTTGCGTTTCTTTGATTTTAAACGCATTCTTCATACGCAGACAGTCTGAACAGGCCCTCAGGCAACTGGTATTATTTTAAAAGGAAAAATCCATATCCTTCTCAGTTTAGGTTCCCTTTAAGTTTCAGGATTAAAGTGGACCTGAACTCTTGCTCAGGACAGAAGGAAACCCTAGAGAAATGCACCCTGTATGTATTTAGAGAGTTTAGCCTGTCTAATTCTCCCTCATCTGTGACTAATCACAAGTGTAATTTGATCTCTCGGCTGTGTCAGCTGGCTGACTCGGCAGTGCAGCTGATTTGTAAACACAGGATGTTAACCCTATGTTTGCTTCCATGAACGCAGAAAGTAGACACACTGCAATATTTATTATATCAGCTGTATGTTCAGCCATTGTATCAGCTGTAACAAAGAAATGTTTTGTATTTAATGGCTACTATGCTGTTGCTTATCTTTTAGAGCAGAGAGGAAGTTTTGAGTTCAGGTCCGCTTTAAGCAGTAATATGGGAATGAGTTGAGTAGTGCCAGCTTCATAATCTCTCAGTATACAGGTTACCTGAAATCTATTCTTAGTTATAATAATAATTCCTTTTTTTGTATAGCGCCTTTCTCCTGTCGGACTCAAAGCGCTTGCGAGGCAGCCACTAGAGCGCACTCAGTAGGCAGTAGCAGTGTTAGGGAGACTTGCCCAATGAACTCCTTACTGAATAGGTGCTGGCTTACCGAGTCGGAAGAGCCAGGATTTGAACCCAGGACTCCTACATCAGAGGCAGAGCCCTTAACCATTACACTTTCCAGCCACAGGTAGTTGTACCTATAGCAGGCGCTAGATATGGTGCCATGTGGGAATTCAGAATTTGCTGGTGTACTATGGTGGGCTTCTGGAGTTCTTCCTTAAGCAGTAATGTGGGAATGATTTTCATAATGCCCTCGGGCAGCTCCCCGTCTCTCCTTATTTGGCAGCTCCCAGGAAGCAGTTTGGCAGGACGGTCTCTTCATGACATGAATTTGGGCCAATATAAACAGCAACCTCTCGGCACACAGTTACAGCATTGTCCGCAGCAGATTTGTGACATCACGAAAACCCAAAGGAAACAAATGTTTATTTCTAACCACTGAATGCACTTTGTTTGGTGAGGCTTCCGGGCAACACCTCAGTCTGGAATGTGGGCAGCTCGTCTCAGAGGGCACTTCTGCGGGCAGATGCTGGTATAAAGAATGGTCACACACAATATCATAGCGAGACAAGGTGTCGTGAGAACTGGCAGCACTGACACAACCCAATGTACAGGTCAGTTCTTAAACAACAAGCTAAATACGGTAGCTTCTGGTAGCTCGGCAACACAGCAGCCACACTAAGGGCTGGTGCACACCGAGCGGGCTTTTTGGCGTTTGCCGCTTGCGGCTGCGGATACGCTTGGTCAATGCATCTCAATGGGGTGGTTCACACCAGAGCGGGAGGCGTTTTGCAGAAACGCATACTCCCGGGGTGAGGCATTTTTTGGATTGCGGAGGCGTTTCTGCCTCCAATGTAAAGTATAGGAGAAACACAAACCGCTCTGGAAAATGGCAGTTCAGAGCGGTTTTTGTTACAGAAGCTGTTCAGTAACAGCTTTACTGTAACAATATAAAATCTACTACACCAAAAACGCTTCCCAAAACCACAAAATGCTAGGTGAAACGCTACAGAAAAAGAAAAAGCGTTTCAAAATCTGCTAGCATTTTGCGGATCTGCTAGCGGGTTTTGATGTGCACCAGGCCTAAGGCCATATATACATCCCATGCAAGACTGCCATACACCTTTTAATATTTACAGTCCATTTAAATAGTTTGATTGGATTTATCAGGTCCCTGTTACCTCAAACACACCTGAGGTAACCCCTGGGACAGGGAAGGAGACAATGCAAGATGAGAGGAGGCACCCCAATTGTGACACAATATGTAGTGAGTGGAGGTAAGTAGTAGGAACCTCTTGAGAAGAGGTTACGATGTTTATTGTTAGACGCCAATAAAAAGACAACCCGTTTCACAGGACCTGCCCACTTCCTCAGGTCAATACAAGACAATCTGAGCGATTTATCTCTGTTCCAGAGTGCTCTGAGCTATATAGGTCAGACACTGTCTCATATTGACCTGAGGAAGTGGGCAGGTCCTGTGAAACGCGTTGTCTTTATTGGTGTCTAACAAGAAAAATCTTGATCTCTTATCACGAGGTATTCCTATTACTTACCTCTACTCATTACATATTGTTTCACAATTGGTGCACCTCATCCCATCTGTCATTATAAATTGACTGGGTGACTGAGCATGTTGGAAAATACCCACAGTGCGGAGGGTGGATTGACAGCCACATGGCACAAGGCGGTACAACACTAGACATTTGATTCTCGATCACATTTCTGCAGAAACCAGCAGAACATATCACTACCTTGATTTCTGTCCTGGGTATGATCAATTCCTTGCCTTATTAGGCTGTTATTGACCCATGTATAGCAGTGATAAAAAGCCTCTTGCCAAAATTCCTTTGTTACTAGTCATAACCAATTAACTAAATTTACTGATATTTCTTCAGAAACTGGACAGAACATTACAACACCTTCAGCTGTTTGCCTGCAGCAGGCGACAGAGCCGAGCAGCTAATTGTAGCGCAACCAAAAATGGGTGCACCAGCCACTTCCTGTCTTAGTATGGTTGCCCTGATCCACTGTGACCTTGCAAAACTCTTAAACCAAATACTTCTCTTGCCCACTGGGTAACCAGACATACCTCTGCTCAGTAATATCCCAGCACAGTCTGCCACTCAACTGGATATACATTTACCTAGTTTAAGACTATTTTTTTCCTGGAAACAGAACCATCTGACTGGTTGCTATGAGCAACACAAATGCTTTTCCTTCTAACACATGAATGGCTGATTCTTGCTGCCACGCACTGCCAACAAATGAAAGGTGAGGTCTGATTGGTTGCACAGCGATTGCTAGGGGTCACTGCATGTTCCCAGGTAGTGGCTTTCAGAGGCATCTCCTGGAGAGTACTCATATCTTACGAAATTCACTTCTTCTCAGAGACAGACTCGCCATGCTAATTATAGTCGTTTTCACTCTGATAATATAATTTGCTCATTTACTCCTGCTGAGAAGGAGACAGCTGGCAATCTTGGAAACTGCAATCCCAGATCACTCCGCTCACTTATGTAAAACCAGCATGCTTCCTACAGTATTACGCTGCTGCGCAGAAGTGCAGTGCTATGATGAGTTCCGTTCTAGGCCCGAGGCGGTCTATACACAGGCAGAATCACCGGGAACTGACAGCGCGACTAAAGCTGTGTACAGACATTAGATCAGCAGCACCAAATCTGGCCATACATAAACAGACTGGGTTGGCTTTTATAATTGATAGCTATTGTATTACAGTGCAGAGGGCGCTGCCTTTCTCTTGTATGTCTTGCCGTTCAGATCGCACTTCGGTGTGAATTTGGACAGCATGCTGAACACTTCTGCAGGACGCAGACAAATCGAGCTGTGGCTAGGAATCAGTAGCCAACTCCCTCTTTCCCATGAGAAAACTTTAGATTTCTGTATGGCTGAGGTTGTGTTGAAACCCCTCCCACACTGTGATGTCAGGAACATGGCCCTGTTTGCAAACCTCATGGCATTGTGGGAACTAATGGCTGTTTCCAACTGCCAAGCAAAGAATCAGTAAACAAACATTCTGCAGAGATCACCTGGCAGGACTATACATTTTAGAATGTAAATCAGGATGAGGAAATATTTTACAATGGGCAAACACTGACTAAATAATTTATAGATGAATACTGAAAAAAAGCTATTTCATTTATTAGGTTATTTTTTTTTACTACTGTCCCTCTGAAAAAAGGTGGCTACAGCACAGTAGCCAAGTGGCTAGCACTCTCACCTTGCAGCACTGCAGTTCCGGGTTCCACCCCAGTCAGGACATTATCTGCATGATAATAAACTTGTAAATAAATTAGCTTCTCTCCAATATTGGCCCTGGGCTACAGTAGTGATAGACTATGACTATTGTAAGGACATTGTATTATGAGGGACAGTCAGAGGCATGACTCAATTGGTGTGCTCTGTAAAGCACTGAGGAAAATGTCAGCATTATATAATTACATTATAATAATAACTACACTCTTTATTGACAAAACAATTCTTTGTTTAATAAAAAGTATAATACACTTAGGAGTCCTATGCGTGATGGTCAGTGTGCCGTCCTGACTCAAACCAATCGCATACAATGTGAAGCCATTCTGTGCACCTAGCCTAATTAAATAATGATTTTTCTCTTTTCTGAAGAGCATCTCCAGTGAGCGGTCAGTGACTGGTTAATAGTGGATGGCATTATTGCAGAGGAGCGATAGACAGGGACTCTTTCCTCCCACACAGTCCAGTGTGAACGTTTGTGAAGATCACAGGGACTCTCCAGCCCCTGTCAGGGGATGTGCAGGGAAATGTACACTAAATGCTGAGGGTTAATATGTGGGTAGAGGAAGCTATCGCCTCAGCTTGTGTTTTCACAACTATGCACAATGGCTGCAGGCGTATGGCTGTGACTGCTGCTGGACGCGGGTCACTGGAAGGCCGAGGAGCAGGGTGGGGACAGCTGTTCCTATAGAACGCCAAGAAAGGATATTTGTGCCACGTGAGCTCGGCAGTCCTGAGAGAAGGGAGGAAAGTATGTTCTGATATAGAGTCATGTCTCCGTTCTGTCCCAAGTGAATAAACAACCTTCTGTAACTTTACAAAGGGGGTACAAAGGGCTATTTACAGTGGTTTGCAAAAGTATTCGATCCCCTTGAACTTTTCCACATTTTGTCATATTACTGCCATAACCATGAATCAATGTCATGTCAGTACAAATACAGCTGCTCTGTGACGGCCTCAGAGAATGTCTAAGAGAATATTGGGAGCAACAACACCATGAAGTCCAAAGAACACACCAGACAGGTCAGGGATAAAGTTATTAAGAAATTTAAAGCAGGCTTAGGCTACAAAAAGATTTCCAAAGCCTTGAACATCCCACGGAGCACTGTTCAAGCGATCATTCAGAAACGGAAGGAGTATGGCACAACTGTAAACCTACCAAGACAAGGCCATCCACCTAAACTCACAGGCCGAACAAGGAGAGCGCTGATCAGAAATGCAGTCAAGAAGCCCATGGTGACTCTGGACGAGCTGCAGAGATCTACAGCTCAGGTGGGGGAATCTGTCCATAGGATAACTATTAGTCGTGCACTGCACAAAGATGGCCTTTATGGAAGAGTGGCAAGAAGAAAGCCATTGTTAACAGAAAAGCATAAGAAGTCCCGTTTGCAGTTTGCCACAAGCCATGTGAGGGGCACAGCAAACATGTGGAAGAAGGTGCTCTGGGCAGATGAGACCAAAATGGAACTTTTTGGCCAAAATGCAAAACGCTATGTGTGGCGGAAAACTAACACTGCACATCACTCAGAACCCACCATCCCCACTGTCAAATATGGTGGTGGCAGCATCATGCTCTGGGGGTGCTTCTCTTCAGCAGGGACAGGGAAGCTGGTCAGAGTTGATGGGAAGATGGATGGAGCCAAATACAGAGCAATCTTGGAAGAAAACCTCTTGGAGTCTGCAAAAGACTTGAGACTGGGGTGGAGGTTCCCCTTCCAGCAGGACAACAACCCTAAACATAAAGCCAGGGCAACAATGGAATGGTTTAAAACAAAACATATCCATGTGTTAGAATGGCCCAGTCAAAGTCCAGATCTAAATCCAATCGAGAATCTGTGGCAAGATCTGAAAACTGCTGTTCACAAACACTGTCCATCTAATCTGACTGAGCTGGAGCTGCTTTGCAAAGAAGAATGGGCAAGGATTTCAGTCTCTAGATGTACAAAGCTGGTAGAGACATACCCTAAAAGACCGGCAGCTGTATTTGCAGCAAAAAGTGGTTCTACAAAGTATTGACTCAGGGGGCCGAATAATTACGCACACCCAACTTTGCAGTTTTGTTTTTTTAAATGTTTGTAATCATGTATGATTTTCGTTCCACTTTTCACGTGTACACCACTTTGTGTTGGTCTTTCTTGTGAAATTCCAATAAAATTTGATTCATGGTTGTGGCAGTAATATGAAAAAATGTGGAAAACTTCAAGGGGGCCGAATACTTTTGCAAACCACTGTATATGCATTTTCTGTAGGGGTGCTACAGGTTATTTTATAGGTGGTCACAAACGCGCCATACAATTTTTAGATTTCCTTTTAATCTGAGAAGTACAATCAATTTTTCTGAATGATTGTAACAATTAAAAAATATGACCAAAGTACACAAGAAGAGACAACATTTATAATGCAATTTTTTCCTGGTGGACTTAGGGCTGCAACCACTTAAAGTACACTCCACAGGCAACTAGGATCTTTAGGGAGTCTTGCTCAAACACTCCTTACTGTTTTATGCACTGGCTTGAACCAGGATTCGAACCCTGATCAATGGCAACAGACTTAGCCAGCCATTATCCAGCTTACTGAAAACTTTAATAAAAAAAAAAATTACTTGGGTCTATGAATTAAAAAAATTGACAATCTTTCCTACACCTTTTAACTGTCATAAAATTACAGATCTTTTTATTGCGTAGTGTGTGGTGATCTTTCTATGCATTACTGAGCAAGAAGATGGCATGGCCCTGCTAAAGCTGGCCATACATGGACAGATTATAGCCCGATATAGCCAAGCCAATCGATGTCTAACCAACTGGAGCTTCATTGGATTGTGATCCATCCCTACCCTACACAGCAAACTAACACTATGGGGAGGTTCAATCCATAAACTGCAAAAAAATGGTGGAAAGTGAATCAGTCGTATATGCTGGAGAAATGGATGACAAATGAGTCAAAGTGACAGAATCAGCCAGAACTCTACCCCAAAATCAAACCCACATTTGGCCAGGTTTAGACTGAATTAAACAGAACTATCAATTTATTTTAAAAGGAAAAATCCATATCCTTCTTCCCTTTAAGGCCCGGTTCACATTAGCGTTCGCTATCCGGATTTTCCGGATCTGATCCGAACCGCATACTGTACAAACGGAATGTACGTTCCGCATAGCAATGTAAAAAGTCTATGCGGACGTTCACACGCGTCCGTTCCGTACGTACCGGAGCCGGATCGGATCCGGACTCTTTTCCAACATGCGCTATTTTTTGGGTCCGGATCTCCGGCCCACGCACCCGGACCGGAGCCTGACCTGAGCCTGACAGCACCATCCGGAACACAGAAACCGAAATGGGGAACGGAAGGCACAGAACACACTGCCTACAAAAACCTGACGTTCTACTCCACTTCCTATGCGTATCCAAGCGGCCATTTCGGATGGGGACACATGGGCCAAGCATGTCTGGAGTGGAGCAGAAGTGACAGACGTGCTGGAGCTGTTTGGCAGAATGTCGGAGGTGGAGGTGAGGCCTACAGCGGAGGAACCTGATTCTACAGGTGCACCTTCTGCTGACCCCAACATTTTTTTCTTAAAATTTCGCTATTTTTTGCCCACGGATCCGGATGGCAGCCTGATGCATGCCTAATGCAAACGGACCGGATCCGGAAAGGAACCGTACGGTTCTGATCAGGATCAGGTCAGGATCAGGTCAGGATCCGAATCAGGATCCGGTCCGTTTACTTGCCAAAACGCAAGTGTGAATGGGGCCTAAAGGACAACTGTAGCGAGAGGTATATAAAGGCTGCCATATTTATTCCCCCTTAAGCAATACCAGTTACCTGGCAGCTCTGTTGATCTATTTGGATGCAGTAGTGTCTGAATCACACCAGAAAGAAGCATGCAGCTAGTCTTGTCAGTTCCGACAATGTCAGAAACACCTGATCTGCTGCATGCTTGTTCAGGGTCTATGGCTAAAAGTATTAGAGACAGGATCAGCTGGACAGCCAGGCAACTGGTATTGCACAAAAGAAAAAAAAATAGCAGCCTCCCTACAGTTGTCCTTTAAGCACAATGGTGATTCAGGTGTAGATTTTTGGCTGTCACACCGATTTAGTGAAATGCTCTTGCAATGCTACCGATTTTATATTACTATTGTGTACTGCAGTGGATGGACACTTCATGTAGTGTCTTGCAGGCAACTGCCAATCACTCAGATATACACACAAAGGTATTGGTGCTGTCCAAGTGCCAACCCACCACCGGTACTGAATGCCCACAGATGCCTGGCGACTACATGGGAGCACGGAACAGGCAGCCAGTACACCACTGTCCATTTATGCCCTACAGTCAATAGACAAGGCCCTAAGCCATGAGCAGGGACAGTCTCTGGGCAGATGCACTACCTGTGCAGCCCCTATTCCATCAGCCGCCCTTACCCACTGCCAAGTGCAGCCCTCCATTCTATTATCAGAGTTCCCCTAGGCAGATCTCAATCACATCTGCCGACTTGCTTACTGTGCAGCCATTCTACTCCCCTTCTTGTCCCGCATCATCCGTCCCTCTTGTGCAGCAGAGCTAGCTGCTGAGCACGTTCTGTATTTCACCATGGAACCATTGCACTCAGCCTGGAAGGATTAGATTAGAACCTCTCAAAGATTTTTATCGTTGTCTGAGTTCAGAGATCCTCCTCACTTTATCTGGATTACCAAGAAAGTGCAATAAAAAGAAAAGAAAGACAAATCTTACGAGAGGACTGAAGTCTGATTGGTTGCTGGCAGTTCTAGCCACGCACCCCTCATTTCTTAATCTCATTACACATCCGTTTTCTTCTATTTCTTGTCTTCTGTGTTTTGCAGTATCTGGTGTATTTGCATGTAAGATGAGGAGGCATGCCCTGAGGAATATGGAACGCTGACACACACATTCAGGCAAAACACACAGCTGGGCCTTTATTACAGGGGATATTAATACGACCAGATGTTCAGATGTTCAGCGAGCTGAGCAAGAGGTTACTTATTGATACTGAAAATACAGTAATGCCAGAGGGCAAAACAGCACAAAGCCGCAGTCCACATTGCCTTATGTGGGCACAGCAGGCACAGGCATTCAAACGTAACACAACTTTATTTAACGACATTGATGTGCATGTTTTTAGCAGCCACAGTGGCCAATCAGGAATAATGTTCTGTATATGACTGTGGTAAATGGACAAGCCCATTCAGCTGCCATTGGAATACTGTCGCAAGGACTGCTATACAAACAAGTTACAATGTAGAGATAAGTATGATAAATAAAATACACAGCCAAAGGTTATTTGTGAAAACTGCAAATCAAAACATTGGACTGCCCAGATTTTTGACACTTTTTCTATATTATAATCTTCTATAGTTTCATAGTATGGGCTCTCTATAGTTGCCAATGGAGGGACTGCAATCCAGTGTCACATGACTCTGGTGTGCATCTTTCTCGATCATGTACAAAATACAATTCAATCATTGGCTGTAACCTGGGCCCATATGCAATTCACTTTTTCTCCTGAGTTTTCTCCTAGGAGATATTTTAAAACTTGTCAATAAAATGCCTTTTAAGCCACCAAAAAACATAGAAAATACTCAAAATAATTTAGATAGTACACCTACCTACTTTTTGGTACTTTTTTAGCTGAAAAGTACTGTAAAGTTATTTTAAAGAGGAGATGAAAATTTAGCTCCTAAGAGAAAACGCAGGTGAAAAGGTGAATTGCATATGGCCCTTAGTCTCATAAATCATGTTAAGGTAGCCACAGAATCTTAACTCTAACCCCCAGATGCTAGGCACCTATGCGCACAGCTTTGGTCTGTAGACCAGTATATAGACTTTGTAGGCAAATGTCTAATGAAACAGAGCAACAGGTTTATAAAAATCAGTGCTATAGGAGCAAACCTGGTACACAAGGACTGCAGTTACAAACAACTGACCAATCAGAAATATTCATCTCAGCAATTGCACCAGTGTTGGCACAATCTCCCCAAACAGATTTAAATAAAGTTTCTCCATTTACCGAGAGTGGGTTGCTATGGATATGCAACACTTTAAAAACGCTGCATTTTCCAGAACTCAAAAAACACAGTAAAATGGGATGGTGAATGCATGGACAAGACTGCAAATGCAATATCCCGACCTGATGCATTTTCCCCCCACAATCGTATTGTGACCGCGCTGCGAATTGGACACAATGGAAGTATATGGGACCGGACAATAAATCATCCCACTAGGCTGGTGGCTGCATGCAGAATATCAACTCTCGTGTCCTGGGGATTCAGTTCCGCTGACAACACCACTAACACCCACCATTTGGTTCAAAGCAGATCAGAACCCAGCAGAAGCATGCAGTACCCTACAATGGGAATCCTGCTTCAACAGGGAAAATTCTCATTGGTTCGTGGTGTTGCTAGGTAGGACTACAGTTGATTTTTTACAATCCAACAGGGAGCCCCATGCTTCTGTGAGGATCCGATCGGCTGTGGGCCGAGTGGTAGGTGAAGAATGGGCGGTGATGCAAATTGATTCAAAACGGCAGGTATGTGACAGATGCAGCACGAACCTCAGCAACTGGATGCACTTACCCCGCCATTTCTGCACTACTAAAAATACCACTTAAAGTGTACCCAAGGGGACATGTGACATGAGAAACATTTAAGACAGTGCAAAACATTATCAAAAAGGCTGTTTATCTTTAAGTTATAAATATAGCAAATCTCACTAATAAGCAAATTCCAACTATAAAAGTTTTCCTGGTAGAATACAACTTGTGAGGGCAGGAGAGAGATAGAAAAGGGTCAATAGTTTGTGTATTCTAACTCTGGGACACTTAATAGGCTGCTATTGAGCAGAGGCAATAAAACATTCAATCTACTTTGTAAATGTGTAAATATATAAAAAAAAAAGAAAAAAATAGGATTTTTTTTTAATATATATATTTTAGTAGTAGGAGGATACAATACAATTGTTTATCTCGTCTGTTTACCTCAGGTTCACTTTAAAGTATATTTACCCAGTTTACCCCTTTTACTATATAGATAAGGAAAAAAGTGCAAGATTTTATTGTCAATGGGCATCTCTACTGTTATCTACCATGACGACTGTATTTGAATTATCCCAGCCACATGCATTGCAAACTGACTGTACAAGCTTCTTAAAACTCTGTTGGAAATGTTGGTGCGATTCAACAAAAATTATAGGTATTTTTCTTTTTTTTCTCTTTTTCTTTTTGCAGCTATTAGGGGATGATTTATGAAAAAAGTACACCCCGTACATACGGTAAATAAGCATTTGAGTCCGGATGCCAATAATCAAAACCATTTGACCACCAAGCACACAGCAAGCCTTTATATCAGCAATCGAAAAAGAAAAAAATTACGCTGGCTAGCAAAAATTGATTCCACACGTGAAGCGCACAATACAAAGCTTCGGCTTAGCCACTTAGATTAAATACATTGTGAAGGGCAGCTGCACTTTTCCCAGAATCCTTCATGTCGGAGGCCCCCAATGCATTGATCAAAGGTTTTCACGCTGAGACCTGGCTGCAGCCTCTGAACGTCGAGCAGCACTCGCTAATCCCAGCCAAATCCACTACAGAATTTTTATTTTTAATTATTATTTTATTTAATTTGAACAGGCAGATTTATCCCTATTCCCAACGACCAACTCATGGTCTGACACGCGTTGGCAGCTTTAAAATTCCTGTCACGAATCTGCCTTACAAGGGCCATCGTCGTGATTCGAAGACCAGGGCCAATTTTCTATAACATAAGAAATAAACGCTATGTAAGAGCACACACAGGAATTCAGCCATCCTGCCAGGAAACTTTGCATAGCATTAGAGGAAGCCTGAAGTGACGGAACTGTAGAGAGTCTTATTACAGACCTTTTCTATTCATTTAAAGGGATACTGTAGGGGGGTCGGGGGAAAATGAGCTGAACTTATTATAATAATAATCAGACATCTGTCTTGGCCGATCCCTCTGCCCCTAGCAGTTTCTAAATCACTAATCGGGGACAAGTATTTAGTTCAGATGTCCCAAATCTGCTGGCCGCATGCTTGTTCCAGGTGTGTCATGTAGACGAAAGAAGTCAGAAGATCAGTATGACAGGCAAGCACCTTAAAGGGAAGGTCCAAGCAAAAAAAAAAAAAATGAGTTTCACTTACCTGGTGCTTCTACCAGCCCCATGTAGCCATCCTGTGCCCTCGTAGTCACTCACTGCTGCTCCAGTCCCCCGCTGGCAGCTTTCTGACCTCGGAGGTCAGGGCCACATTGCATCCATTTTTACGCATTCCAGCTAGTGCAGGAACATTAACACATACATTTTTACGCGTTAGTGGTGCAACGCGTAAATTTTTGTTCCTGCACTAGCTGGAATGCGTAAAAATGGATGCAATGTGGCCCTGACCTCCGAGGTCAGAAAGCTGCCAGCGGGGGACTGGAGCAGCAGTGAGTGACTACGAGGGCACAGGATGGCTACATGGGGCTGGTAGAAGCACCAGGTAAGTGAAACTCATTTTTTTTTTTTGCTTGGACCTTCCCTTTAAAGGAAACCTGATATGAACCTAAAGACAAAAAATATACATATCTGGGGATTCCTCCAGCCCCCTTCAGGCTGATCCGTCCCTCACTATCTTCCCAGGCCACCTGGATCCTCCGCAATTGAGCCTTGTAATTCAGCCAGTTGGCACGTACTGCGCCGGGAGAGTTTTGTGCCTGCACAGTACTACTGCACAGGTGCAGAATGCTCCCAGCTGCGGGAGCACGACGGGGGAGCGTGAATAGCTGGACTACACCTGCCTCGACTGGCCCCAACTGGCTATATTACCAGGCTCAGTTGCGGAAGATCCAGGGCGTGGAGGACAGCGGTGAGGAAGTGATCAGCCTGAAGGGGGCTGGAGGAAGCCCAAGGTATGTATCATTTTTTTCTTGAGGTCCATCTCAGGTAATTTTTTGTACAAGACAATATGGCAGCCTGCTTGTTTATTTACTGTATGCTCCGCTACCCCCTCCATAGCAACCATAGTATCATGAGTAGAATGAAACGAGTTACTTGGGCAGCGAATCTATACAATAATGGTTTAACGGTCACCCTATACCAAAGATTGTGTTGGGTGAAAAGTATCCTAGGTGTGTACATAGCTTCAGGTAGTTTCTGCCATCAGCAGGATGCGCGTTTTAGGTGCTAGAAATGCACAATGCTGATTACAGGATCAGTTCAAGTTCACATTCATTATACAGCCAGATGACTGACGCATTCCAGCTCATTGCTATGGATTGCTTCAATCTACATGCCGTAGTTCTTGGAGATGTACAGAAGACATAAGATTATTTATTTCCCACACTAGCTGAGGGGGCGAGGAGAATAGGCCAAGCTTGAACAACAGAGAGGACTCTGGGAAAATAAAGCAGTCGGTATGATAAATGGTTGCCTCTGACTGGAGTTCATGACTTCGCAAGAGGAATGAAAGAGGTTTGTGAGGGGTCTCTCTGAAAGAGATTCCAGTGTCCTCTGTGCAAAGTATGCCTGGGAGGGCAGGAGAGGTTTACAGTTCAAACAAATCCTTCCTTTTTTTTTTTGCAGAGTTGCTCTAAATTCACCGGCCACAAAAATTTTGACAGTGGGAGTGAAAATTCCCCTCTCTACAGACATACAAGACCCCGAGATCCTAACAGACACATGCATCAACATGCCAAAATAAACCCACACAGGATAAACAGGAACAATGATACTCTGGACTGCACCTCAAAACAGCCAATCAAATGTAAAATGTAACTGCTATGACAACAGAATACCCAAGCAGCGCAGGGTTATCCAAATCCACTAGGAAAGTATAGGGGACCAAAAGAGACCGAAAAGCCCTCCTACTAAAAAGCAATGTTTAGTGTGGTTCGTCTTCTTAAAAAAACAGAAGGTATTTGCGATAACTCAGCTTTAAGTGTGTAACTGTGGTTACCCACAATGCATCACTGCTGAATATGCAAATTATTTCTTTATGCCCCTGGAGCCAGACTTACATCCAAAACCGCTGGTGTACAGCAAGCCTATAGCTATTACATTTTACAGAGCCGCAACAACCCAACATACAGGCAGCCTGTTTCGGACTGTTGGTCCTCCTCAGTGCACGGCAGGGCTCGATATGGCTCGCCTCTATGGGAAAAAAATTGTATGAGGCAAGTTACAACGCATAGAATTGTATGGGCAGTGAGTAGGCATGCAGACTTATTCTGCAATGCAACTGACCACTGTGAATTTGCTCTTAGACTATGCCAGGGACACTAGCCAATGATTATGTCAGGGATTAGATTGTAAACTCCTCTGAGGAATAGAGTGCCACGCCTCTGAACTCTGACAATGTCACAGCTGTATAACACGCAATAATAACAACCTATAGTCACCATACATTCATCTACTCCCAGTTCTAGCATAGTCTGCTACATTACTCAGGGATGCCTTGCACTGTTTGAGGAGAGGCCACTGCAGTGGAATGGTAGATTGTACATGAAGAGTACAAAGGAGATTAATACTAGGATACCCAGTGATTTATCAGTGTTTAGCAGTAGCAGAAGTAGCAGTAGTAGTACATGGTCCTGCTATACACAAATGAGGCTTCTATGCCACTGCTACATGCTTATAATAAAAGGTGTTGTGTTGTATCGTTTTTCGGACCAATATAATCAGTAAAACAATGGAATTGCACTCGTGATAAAAAAGTGAAAAAATTAAGACATTTGGTAAATGTCATACATCTGCAGTTACAATTTAAAGAGGACCTGTAGTGAAAATACCAATAAAATAGCTTATTTTACTTATAACATTTACTTATAAATTAGTCCGTGTTTGCCCATTGTAAAATCTTTCCCCCTGATTTACATTCTGACATTTATCCTGTCCTGGCAGGTGATCTGTATGGAATGTTTGTTACTGGGAGTTCTATGCCCAGAGGGATATATTGCTTGCTTGCCAGTTGGGAAAAAGACGCATTTCCCACAATGCAACAAGGTTTACAGACAGCAAACTGTCAGGACCATGGTCATGGCATCACACTGTGGGAGGGGTTTCACCACAATATCCGCTATACGGATGTCCCTGATGGTCTTTTCAAGGAAAGGTAAACGTTTCTTGCGGGAAAGGGGGTATCAGCTAATGACTTGGATGAAGTTCAATGATCCTTGGTTAAAATTACTCTTTAAACAACCATATTCCAGGGTGCTAATCGCCAACTTTCCAGAGGAATAAAAAAATGACAGTACGAATCCTATCAGAAGTAGCCCAGAGTTTATTTAAACAGACCCCCCTCCCAAAAGCCAATCATTTTCTCAGTGTTCACGGTTGTGCATTTTTACCTCAGGCCACAGCCGTTGGGCTTGGAGAGAAAGCGGTTAATGTAATCATTGGATAATCACTCGGTGCAGCCGCTATCAGTGGGCGCACAAGGCTCCAGCTTCATCCATTTTTAATGAGGGAGAGAAATCAGAGAGAAGACGCAGAAATGTGTATCTATTTATTTTGATGAATTAATCAGAAGTTGTTCGGCTGGCTTTCTCAACTACAAAGCTGCATCAGCAGCAGAGAAGAGGGAGCTATCGGGGCCCACATGCCAGAGAGGGCGAGGCCCCGGGTATCAAGGAGGAAGGCAGATGGGCTCCTCCATCAGGGGGGAATAAACACACCACTTTTACTATGGATGTTTAACCATTTGGTGACTGTGTGCAGTTAAAAAAAAAAGTTTACACACTATAACTTTATTTAAACACTGGAATATGATCGCTAAACAAGCTAGAGCTACAGTGTTCTTTGTGAAGAAAGATAAACGGTAACGGTAAAATACAGAGTGTGGCTTACAGAACTAATGATTGTTTGAACTTCTCTCCTCACTGAACCTTATCTGAAACTGTCTGTCGCTGTTTCTTTGATGTATAAGTTCTCCAGAAATCAGACCAATTTGGTCTGGAGCTCAGAGAAGTTCTTTTGCATAGATAACAACTGAAGTTTCTTAACTCTTCCTGTACTGAAACTAATACATGACTTGCTTGTTTGCTATTCATGTTCTATTTCTTAGCTGTACTACTCATACAATTCATCATTTCATACATATAATGTTCCCTTCAGATTCCCTTTAAAGCAGAAGTCAGAACACTAGGAGAATTCCTATAGACAGAGTTTTAGAGAAGCACAGTCACATGGCCAGTTCTACTGCTGAAAGAGTAGCATTTAACCTGTTCGGGGCACTAATCAACCTGTTCGAGGTATTCTCAATCTGTTGGTCTTTACACTAAATATGTGTGGTGAGATTGTACAATCAAGATTGTACAGTTAGTGGCCAGCTTCAACCTTTTCTGTTCTATACAAGTGAATGAGATCAGCGCTGGCAGCAGAGTTTGAACTATGCCATGTTAACAGCGTCTGAATGATGCTACGCAAGAGCAGTGTGCCAGAGCCTTAGGGCTTCCAGCTGTGCCTAATTAGCGGGAGCGTCCCTTATGGAAGTTTCTTATACAAGTAGCGAGCTGTTCATCCACTAAGCCCTGCTCCTTAATTTGAGGAAGAAACAATGGCAACCCTAGTGGGTCTCCTGGCTAACCCGCGTTCTTCCTCTAAGGAACCCTGTGTGCGCGCCATGAAGCCAGGCAGAGCCCGTCATCAGAAGACACACTCTCCTTCCTGTCAGAGACGCAGTGCCTGTGCCACTGTTGCGTGCTTGGCAGTCAACTACGCATCAAGCCGTGCAGGTGCTGAAATTATACTGGAAGGAGGCGGAACAAGCAGAATCTTGGGCAGAGATTGCAGCTTTACCACCTGGCAGGTGTATCTGGTGAAAGACAGATGTGTGAAAATCCCCAAGTTCAAAACCAGTTTCTAGTCAGCTAGAGAGTGTTGCTAACAAAAATATTTATCTGAAGCTGGCCAAGATGCACGGAAGGAGCAAAATGTGCATAGCAGAGCTGCGGAATGGTAACAGTATTTCCTACAGATCGAGCCTCTCTCACACTGCACATTAGTCAGCACTTTCACAAACCACAGCCGCTGGGACCTGACTGCAGTTCAGATGTCACGCAAACGGAAATTCAATTGCCAGCTTAATTCAGACTTCAGAGAAAAAAGAAGAAGGGAAAAAAGATCTAGATACATAAATAAAATAAAATTAATATTTTAGTGTCAAGGTGCCCAAAACTGAATCGAAAATAAACGTATGATATAATGAATTATATATGTAGCACGGAAAACGAATAGCACATTAGTAGCTAAGAAAAGTCTCATATTGTTTTCAGTTAAAGCTTTTTTATAACATTGCATCATTTGGTCACAGTTGCAATCCACACGCTGTCTTTTAAGCTATAAAACAAAGCAGAAAAAATGACCCTTTGAACTTTCCTGCAGCCAGGGCTGTGGAGTCGGTACAAAAATCTTCCGACTCCAACTCAGACTCCTCAGTTTCTGAAACCACGATTCCGACTCAGACTCCGGGAACCCAAAATTGCTCAGACTCCGACTCCTCGACTCCGGCTCATTAGTCTAATACTTAACAGGGCTGTGGATTTTGTACAAAAATCATGCGACTCCTCAGTTTCTGAAACCACGACTCCGATCCCAACTCCGGGTGCCCAAAATTGCCCCGACTCCTCGACTCAGACTCCACAGCCCTGCCTGCAGCAAAACCTTATCTCAAGTGGTCTCTCAATTTTTTTGGCTGTTTAACCTCCTTGGCGGTAACCCCGAACGTAGTTCGGGGTAAGCCGCGCAGGAGGTTTTCTCCGGCCCTGCTGGGCCGATTTGTGTAATTTTTTTTTGCTGCACGCAGCTAGCACTTTGCTAGCTGCGTCAGCACACCGATCGCCACCGCCCCGCGCTCGATCGCCGCTATCCGTCGCGCCGCTGGTAATGGGCAGCTGTAGGCATGGGTGACATGTACTACTCTCATGCTGCTCACATCCCTTGTGGGTCCACCGCTGAAATACAGCAGCAGCAGCAGCTTGTGAGCTAAAGGTGGTCAGGCTGCACTAAATCAACACAAGATGGCACTGTAGTCAGTATCGCTATAGGTTCACCTATAGTTCCTTACACTGTTCTAAAAACTGTACTCTACCTATTCTTGTTCCGCCTTGTGTTTTGAAAGTCATATCCAAGTTTCACATTCTTATAAGTCTTATGTTCAATCAAAATGTTCCACACAAAAATACACTATTTGTACATGTACATTAATCAAAACGATAAAGAGCACAGCGATAACTTAGCGAGGAGTGACATCAGCGGGTCCGCCGTCTGTCAACTGTTCCTGTGTGACTGCCAGGTGTCTGCAAGCAGCCATGTGTAAGACGTTATATGCAGCACAGTGACACTGCTGTGTGACAACCGCCAACGCTGCCATTAAGTTCCAATATACAGCAAACAAGAGGCAGTCGGACCTGGGATCTCGCTGGCTGAGCTCTGCAGTTCTACCACATGTGTGGATAAACGTCAATCGCTAAAACGGCCCCTAAACTGTTTTTGCAGGCAGCACACAGGTCTGACATCCATCTGGGTGAAGCTGCCCTTTAATAAAAATATTCTTTGTAACCATCTATACATTTATATATTTAATTTTGTGGTCTGCTGAATATTTGCAGTGTACGCTCCGCTGGCAGAGGTTAGAAAAACGAGAGGCGGTATCTGGAGAAACAGGTTTGTTCTGTGGTGGGTAATGTTCAGCATCCGCGCAGCGCTAATTGGAGAACGTATCGGATCTCAAAGCTGCACCAAACTGTGCCGTCTCTGTAGCCTACTGATAAACCGGAGGGAAGGTGGTCGCATTCTGAAGGGCCTCAGGGAACAAATCCTCCAAAACAACAAAAATAAAAAATAAATAACGCAGGCAAAAAATATTGCAAATTAAAAAGGGAGAGAAAAAAAAAATCTAATTTCACACAGCGTTTTGCACTATAAACCCGCACACATGGCTTGATAGCGCTGGAAGGCAGGAAACTGAAACAGCACTTCATTCAAATTAAACCCCCCGAATTGCTTTCACTCCGAAGGTTTCATTTTCATTAATCCTTTCTGCGCTGGAGAGATGAAAGCGTTCACTGTAGGCCTCAGACCACAGCAATGTGGTTAAGACACGAGCAGTGTATTTGCTTTATTGCTTCACCTCAGGAGGCCGGGACTCGCCTTGCATTTTTTATCAATCTCAGCTTAACAAAAAAGTGATCCTGTATGCAGGTGAGTGTACACTGAACAATAATGCTAAATGACAGTAGGTGATAGAAAGCATTAAGGCACATTTTTATGCCTGCTCTGAATCTCTACTGGCTTACTTGGGCCCAGGACACACCTTAAAGTGAACCAACCAAGCACCATTTTTCGCACCTAATGCATGTCAATAGCACATTGAATATGCATGCCAACCATGTGGCTCATGAAAAAAAATAATACAATTTTACCTCATCTTTTTACATTTAAAAGCTTAGCAGAGGCCTACCCGACTGCAGAAGTTTCAGGCAGATCAGGACTGATGTAATAATTGTATTGCACACACCAGCAGAGAGCTAATGGGAGGGGGTGGTGGGGTTGAGAACAGAGACAATGTACAGAGGTATGTGGATCCAACATGAACAAATCTCTGTGCTTACCTTAAAGTGGACCTTAACTCTTGAACAGGAGCCTGAGGCAGAAAAATACACCCGGTGTGTATTCTGAATGAACAGCCTGTATAATTCCCCCTATTCTACCAGTAATCACAAGTGAAATGTGAGCTGCCAGCTCCGTCTGAACTGTGCTGAGATATATGCTAATATGTAAACACAGGAAGTTAACTCTTTCTCTGTTCCCATGAAACCAGAAAGTAGCCACTGCAGATTTACTGTAGGAGTTTTGTAAGCTGTAACAAATGTTTTTTTTTCTTTAACAGTTATTATGCTGTTGCTTATCTTTTATGGTAGAGAGGACGTTCTTGATTTAGGTTCTCTTTAAATAGCTTTGCCTTGGGTCAGGTGTGCTGTAAATGCACTTTAAATTTAGGTTGTCTTAAAGAGACTCTGTAACAACATTTTGAGCCTTATTTCTTCGATCCTATAAGTTCCTATGCCTGTTCTAATGTGGTCTGTCTTACTGCAGCATTTTCTAGTTGCACTGTCTCTGTAATAAATCTTATCTTCTCTCTTCTGTCGGCTCTGTCGGCTGAGGCTGGAATGTGTGGAATGTGCAGCACTGCTTGTGAAAGGCAGAAGCTTTACACACCCTCTCCAAGCTCTGCGTGAGTCACACAGTAAGCTGTTTGTAAACACTGCCTAAAACTGTTAATTACAAGCCAGGATTGCAGCAGGGAGTGGCAGAAACAGCACAGAGGGGCCCAGGAGAACATAATGAAGAGAATGTAAGAATTTTAGAGTACAGATTCTCTTTAGAATGATTGTTTCAGGTGACCAATCCAGAGATCCCAACATTCCCTTTCAGAGGGACAGTCTGTTTTGGAATTGAAACCCCTTGTCCATCTCTTCCTCATTTGACCCTGATTTAGGCTTTATACTGTATACTTACAGTATTAAACAGTGTACATGTATAAATATCAGATAAAACTTTGATTTTGCATCTCCAAACCTTAGTCCCGTTGTTTGAATTGACAAATTGCTTAGCTGTAAAGTAGTGATGATTGAAAGTACTTGTGTGGTTTGAATAACAACAAGATTTTTTTTTTGTGGTATTTGTAACTAGGGGTGGAGCAGGGGTGTGTCTTAAAGGCATGCTAGGAAGGGATGCATAAAATGCTGGGACCTTTTTATTGGTCAAATTGTGATATAATGGCAGAACGCAAGTCTAAACTCCCACAATCAGGAAGCTCATGTCTCTATGGTAACTGCTGTTCCATAGTATAAAACAAAAACAATAAAACAAGAGAAGGCTTAAATCAGGAACTACAGATATTCAGCTTTGGTCAGCTAAACTGGCCAACATGAACCCATTCAGCCAAGCACTGCCAAACACACACACACAAAATCATAATGCTTACTGAGAGGCCAGGATGGATATTTCACAATAGTGTTGAGTTGGCTTTATGCAACTATATAGACAGTCCTCCATATTGAATTATCATCAGAAGGTCATGTGACAAGCGACCGTGACATTAGTGGTCAATGCTTGTTAATACCTTCCTAGCTGAGAGGACAGTTATTACAGACCTAAAATGACCCATAGAGAGCACACAGGCTGCCATATTCTTGATAGAACACAAAGCCAACTATTAGAGGCAACATGTAGTAACCACATAAAGGATACTTCAAGCAAAAGAACTGGTCACCACCGCCTATAAATGGCAGGTGCATCTTAAAAAGGTCCACACCTCCCAAAATGGATAGTCTAGCTTGTAATAGATGCTAAAGAATGTACAGTATGGGCAGTTCCTCCAGTTATTATTTCTGCTCCCCTCCTTCCTGCATAAGGGAATGAGGTTTGAGGAAAAAGAAAAACACCATACATTTAAGCCAAATATCTGGTTTTGTAACACGTCACTCCAGGGAGGGCCCCAAGTCTGCTCCAGAACGTCCTTTTTACTCTACTTTATTGTCTTTTCCCTCAGCTGTATTGATACTACACCGTCTCAGAGGTGATATAGGTGAAAGTAGACAGGTGTTTTTTCTGACTTGATCCAGTCAGAAGGTATTTATACAGGATTCAGTGTCAAAGAGCAGAACATAGAACATTTTTGCAGCTGTTTCTAGACACCTCTTGTACCCAATGAAAACCATTAACCGTTTAACGAACGAGATATAGACTATAGGTTTGCTTTTTAACCTGAATCTGTCTGTAAGTTGAAACACTGTGCCATCTCCGTCCCCTGTACCTCTGCTATGACCTCACACCCACCCGAGCCTCCAGTGTCCCCCTTTGTATTAAACTCTGTTCCCCTGTGCCCTAAGTGCCCCCCTCTGTGCCACCTATGTCCTCCTATGCCCTCAGTGTACCAAAGAAAAAATTTTATTTTACCAGTTTAAAAAAAAAAAGAGCTTTGAATTTTTTTTTAATCAAATGTCTCAAAAACGAAGGGTTTTGTTTTTTTTAAACTTTTCAATTTCACATTTTCCAGCCATTCCCTAAGTTGGGTGTTGACAAGTTGGGGACTACCTGTATAATAAGGGGTTATTTCGACCTAACCACACTGAAAGCAATGCTGTTCCATTGCTGCACCTGGATTTACACACGGACTATTTCCTTCTCTCTCTCAGGTACTGTGTGACAGTAAGAGATCTCTGAACTTGCATTTCCAGGTCTGACTGTCTGCCTTGGACATTAACAGAGGCTCCCCCATGGCCCTTTAAACAATTTTCACTTATGGAGAAAATAACGAGAGAATGGGAAGCATGCAGCAGGAAAGGCTGAAAATCTCCCTGATGGTTTTCTAATGAGCCAGAGAAGCACAAAAAATGCTATGTACAACAGAAATCTCACGTTTGGGTGGAGAGACCCTTTAATAACTACAGCAAGATTATTTGCACAGGTCTCTGAGCTTTTATGCCTGAGAGACAGAAACCCCAGACTCTCCAATATCGCTGTCACCAGCACAAATATGCATACACCGTTACAGTAGCTGCAGGCCATGCTAGTTCCTCGCCTGTGAACAGAAAAGTCTCTTGGAAGGAGCAGGAGTTGGGTGCAGCCTCCCCTGGCGAGAGGACAATAGAGCTTCTCATGCTGTGGAATCTCTTCATTACTGGCACAAACATGTTTATACTTGTGAGGCGGGAGGGGAGGAGAACAATGGCCGGAGGAGACTGAGGCACACAATAAGGATTCAGAGGGGAGCACAGTGCAGACTGCGCACAGACAGGACACGTGTCCAGGTCCCCCACCACGTTCACGCAGAGGGAACATTCGCCAGATGCTTTTTAGGAGAGCTATAACTAACTTATGATCATTGGTCAGGTCATACATGGGAAAACACTTCTGCTTCTCAGAATTCAAGGACTTCTGATCGGGAATAGGGTACACTTAGCACGATTTACTCAGGTTCCCATGGTTTCAAGATCATAAATGATTCTGCAAACTTGGTCTGAAAAAAAGTATCTGTTTATAGAGTTTTGGACCACAGTAAGGAAAGCTGAAAGGTAAGTGAAGAGAAACAGTTTCCCACTCAACAGAACCTTACAACATTAAAGAGGAACTCCAGTGAAAAAAATGTAGCAAAAAAGGGCTTCATTTTTACAATAATTATGTATAAATGATTTAGTCCGTGTTTGCCCATTGTAAAAGCTTTCCTCTACCTGATTTACATTCTGACATTTATCACATGGTGACATTTTTACTGCTGGCATGTGATGTCAGTGGAAGGAGATGCTGCTTGCTTTTTTGGCAGTTGTAAACCGCTATTACCCACAATGCAACGAGGTTCACAGACAAGAAACTGCCAGGACCATGGTCTTCACAGTTTCCTGTGGGAGGGGTTTCACCACAATATCAGCCATACAGAGCCCCCTGATGATCCGTTTGTGAAAAGGAATAGATTTCTAATGTAAAAAAGGGGTATCAGTTACTGATTGGGATGAAGTTCAATTCTTGGTCACGGTTTCTCTTTAAATCCCACAGTCACTAAAGGTGCGCACACACGTACAACAACTGTCACCAAAGCCATGGCAAATTATTGCTAGGGTGAGTCAAGGGCACAGCCAAGCAACATGTACTGGTGAATGCAGAGGTGACGTAAATTAACAATAATAATAACAATGTGGGATGGAGGTGTGGCGCATGACGGAGCAGCTTCTGGCACTTGGGCTAAGGAGGGGAACCATATTTTACAAAACATAGGGAGCCTAAGAAAATCATGTAAAGTTATTCCTGTTTATTTAGTAGACCAACAAACAACAGCATCAAAAACTCCAGTAAAAACAATTAAAAACCAGCTGATCTGCTACATAGCCAGCCCTGTCTAATGAGGTACTGAAGTACACTTTGTATTGTACCAGTCCTTATCTTCTTGTATTAGATGCAATGTGAGCAGATGCCAATCTTCAATCCACACCCATGTGCCAACATGCACGCCCCTAACCAAAGACACTCATTACATACAAAATTAGGCATAACCTGGCATGCCCAGCAGACAGACAACATTGCTGAAACGCCTGCCATCTCATGCAACTACCAGAGACCCGGGGGTATATACATCACCATCCAGCGGGTCTTCAACGTGCAGTGGCAGCTTATGCTGCCATAAGCAGTATTATGTCTGGAGCAAGAAGGTGATGGTTGGGGCAGCCAGGGAGAGAGCAGAGGGGTCCGCTCCTAGTATATCCGCACCCATGTAAGGAGAGGAACCAAAGCACTTTCAATACAGTAGTCTAGGGAGCTTGAAACTGCTGCAGCTGCGGGTCTGGCTGAAAAAGACGGTGGAGCGCATACAGGCCCCCAAAAGTTATGCCTATCACCCCTACACACACACACACACACATACTATTTACAAACCTCCCTAAACCATATAGGCGGCAGCTGTACACACTTGAGATGATCAATAACAGCCATCTCAGTCGAGTTCCCACTAGCATGCATACGAGGCTGTGGTTAGGTTAGAGAAGAAAGATGTCCACTAAGTTAGCTTGTCGTGGTTTGATCAGACATGTTGGAACATATCCACTGAAATGACACACAGGATGTGACCAAAACTGGGCCCTTGCTGCAGAGGGACCACTTAGGACCCCGCATCAACTCTTTATTGGCATACTAGTAGAAATGGTTGCGTGTTATCTGCATACTGGTAATAATTTATAGTTTCCTACACCACCATCTCACACCCCAGGGAGTCCTTAGAAGGTCAGGGAGTTACGTCGGCTAGGAAGGGTGTTATCTAAAGCTTGCACTAGGGCTCATGGCTCGGTAACTAACTACACCAACATTTTGGGTGAGTAACAACTGGCCGGGAGGGATTTTCTTTTAGCCAATAGCTTGGAGCTTAAAGCAATATTCTGTTCAATGTTGGGGAGATACATCCCCCTTTCATGTCTCTATCAGAGGAAACAGGAAGAGCAGCTCAAAGTAGACCCCTTTGAAGTCACTGGAGCAGGAAGCAACAGTAAATCGTCCCAACTGGGCACACAGATAGCAATAAAACCCAAAACACCTACACCATATAACAAAAGGCTGCAGTTCCTCATAAATCTTACAGGATTCTCAAAATATAATATGTAAGCTGGAGGAAAGGCTGAGTCAGCTCTAAAGGTCCAGCTGCCAGTCAGAAAGGGGCAGTCATCGATGACTCACACCTGAACCTTGTCAGCACTATGGACAGGAAACACTTCTGCAGAGTTGCAGTAAAAACACACAGAAGTGGCCTCAGAAGAACTTCTTAAGAATACATTTCTTAACTTAGTTGGCAGATTTAAAGCCCCAGACCAGTTTTTCTGTGTAGACACAAAGGCCTAGCTATAGACCTCTGGTTCCCACTGCAGAATTTCGACCTGCCAACATGCCGCTCCCAAATGGCGTAGCTGAGGAGCGATGTGCGAGTGCGGGTTTTACACTTGCCATCTTCTGCAACCAGACCCGCAGGTATCACAGACTTAAGTGGCTGGGAGATGTACTCTCATTGAAGGACTACATCTCCCGGCATGCAGTGCGGCAGCTGGGAAGTGCGGTCATACACAAGAACTATTAATCACTCATGGATATGGCGCACCAACACCTGCCAGTCAGCCCCAGTGTCAGATAGGTGTAAGCTGGGGTAAGGAAGAGTTTGGTAGTAATTACCACTATTCAAAACACATGCAGAAGTGATTACTACCATCGTAGCACCAACAAAGAACTCATACATCAGTTGAAGAAGGACCCCTCTGGTCTGCGTCACCTATTGCTACATCAGTGGTGTGGCATATATAATTAGCAATGCAAAACGTTTCTTGTTCTTCACATAAACCATTTTTGCATCATTAATTTTATTTAATTATCTGGCTGGCTGGGTTTGCAATGCTGACATCCTATGCCATTGTCATATGCAGCCTGAGAGACTGAAATCCCGCAGTCTGAGTTCTGACTATTCCCTCTATTCCTTTCTCCCTTGCATGAGGTACTTCAAAGTGACTGTGTCCACCTTCTTCTGAGGCTCCACAGGAAGGGAGCAGGTGGAAGTGATCAGGTGATGGATCTGTGCAAAGGTAGAAACCCCCACTAAGCTGGCAGCTCTATACATTGCGCACAGATCTCTAGGTCACGTCACTTTCCCAAAGGAAATATCTCTGGAGCAGCTGCATCAAACATGAAAATTATATTAGGAATGGCACAGTCATTTTCCTCTACAAAGTATGAAAAATCCGGGAATATGAACTACGGTTTTACATCAGCACTTGCATCTCTAAAGATCAAGTATTCTCCAGGGATTTCCCACATTTAGGCCAATAACACCCTGTGTTTAGCATGCCCTATTCTGTCTACCAGTATTTGTCTGCACTATATAAAAATACAATAAATAGCATCATGGAGTTATGAAAATAGGATAAGACGCCTGCTTCAGTTACATTTGAGGTTTTTAGTTACTAATGGAACATAAATGAGCTCAGTTTTAGCAGTGATATGACTAAACACAGGAAGACAAAGGCTGTGAGGTATTCTGTGTGGCTGCGCCAAGCCCACTAAGTACGCAGACTCCCGTAGTGCCCACCCCCGGGCTGCCCATGGCGCTATCAGCGAGGCCCCCTGCTCTGAGCAGTGACTCAGGCTCTCCCGCCACAAGCAGGTTACTGAAGCACAGTTTAATGCACAGAGAGGCTTGAATTACTGCCAAATAATTTCATTCCAGAGTTCAGTGACATTATAAACGGCAAGAGACAAACTCAAGTGGATTCTGTGCTGTCGACAGGCCCTGAAATGGAATTAATTCTGTGACATCCACTTAGAAAACATTTATCATTTCATATATGCTGCTATTTTCCCTGAGCCCTCCGCTGCTATGCTGCAGTCAACACGCAGCCGGGGAGCACAAGGCAACGCTGACCCTTGGAGTCCCCTCCCGCTTCTCCAACAAGGGGCTATTAACCCTTTCACTAGCGAATGAAGAGCTGTCGCACATCGTCGAGGTGAAGTGTTAACTCATAGATGTGGTTCATAAGGACAACATGGAAAACTTAAGTTTTGTATTTCTGTACCACTGAGGTTTCCGTAGCTCTACAAGTCCATTTACTGAAGAGAAATTTCCCATCGAAAAGGACCTGTCATTTAGTAAAGCTCATGTCAGAATTGGGTGGCTCTGCCATCTTTGGTAATTAGAGTTTTTTGTTTTTTTTTTTGGGTGGGGGAGGTGTAATTCCAATCAAGCTCATAAGATGGCATCAGTAGAGTACATGAATGAGATTTGCTTTGATGCAATTGGCTAATAATAATTTCATTCTCCATTGAAGTTCAGCTTTAAAAAAAAAAAAAAACTTTGGCTAAATAAAAAAATATAAATACTAAGAGTCGCTTCAAAAAGTTATATAAACTTTTTAAAGTTCAACTACTTTTTTCTGTGGCAGATTTCTTCTTTCTTCCAAGGGGAGAAGAATCTGTGGCGGTTTTCTGAAGATGGCCGGGTGATATACAGAGCAATAGGTTGTTCTATTCATGTGAGAAGTCCCATGACTGCGCAGTCAGACAATCTCACACACTATAATAAGCCTATTATCTGACAGGAACATGCCCCAATTGTGGTTAATACTCCAAGCTGCGGAATGCGTGTGTGACCGGCATTACACAACGCATAACTAGCCGCAGACATTAAAGTTGGCCCAGACCCCAAGATGATCATTTCATCTCTGCCCAGCGTGTCTAAGGGACCGCTCTATGTTTTATATCTGCTTAATGACTGTGGAAAGCTAACATTTATGTTTTGTTTCAGGATTTCGCCATGCCCAGCCGACACCTTCCGAAAACAGATGGTGAATGAAATGGGTGTTTAATCTGTGTATGGGCTAATAGCAGTAGAAATATCAATGTATTTGGACTTTTTTTTTTTCTTACTTCCTTATAACATTCTTAGGTTACAAAATAAATACAACCTGTAGAAGAGGAAGCAATTAAAATGTATGTGCTCTCAAAATATCAGTAAATATGGCCTACCAAATCCAGGCACAAATGTATTGCTAGCCCTCTGTAGACACTCTGGTGACAGACCTTCAGGGCTGTGGAGTCGGTCCAAAAATCCACCGACTCCGACTCCTCAGTTTAGGATTCCACCGACTCCACGACTCCGACTCCTCTAATTTGCATATTACAATTTTGTTGATTAAAAGTATGTAACATGAAATTCGTCTCATAACTGCCAACGCTTAGGAATTTTACAAGACAACTGAAGTGAGAAGGATATGTAGACTACTATATTTATTCCCTTTAGACTAAAACTAGTCCTTAGTAATAGTACTTGTAAAAGGTACAAACCGGAACAAAGAACATCTATCAGGCCCTAGGCAATGTAAGTGTGGGTACATGTAAGAATGATGTGCAGGTACTCTGCAGGGGAATGAGGAGATTGTAAACAGACAACACCTCTGTGTTCAATGTGCACAGCATTCTCAGTGGATTCCCTGCAGCTCTGTGAGGAGTGCATATGTAGAGTATAGTACTACTGTGTAACAAAGTAAACCTGAGACAGATGGGGCTTCCTCCAGCCGCCTTCAGGATAATCAGTCCCTCGTTGTCCTCCTCCACCACCTGGATCTTCTGCTATGAGTCCAGGTACTTGAGCCAGTCTGGCGTAGTGCGCATGAACACACTCCGCCGCTAGGAGCATACTACACCTGTGCAGCACTATTGCGCAGGTGCAGAATGTTCCTGGCTGTGGGAGTGGCATGCGGCCGGACTGCGCTGACTGGCTGAATTACCAGGACTCATAGCAGAAGATCCGGGTGGTGGAGGACAGTGAGGGACTGATTAGCCTGAAGGGGGCTGGAGGAAGCCCCAGGTATGTATAAAACTTTACTTTTCATCCGTCTCAGGTACCCTTTAATTTGTAGTCACCAAACCAAATTTTAATAACATATCAAATTATTTGATTTCATCAGCAAAGGGAGTGCATACATTTGCATAAATCAGCATCAGTGCAGAATTATTTCCATCTCATTGACCATCTCTATTAGTGACACAGCTACACATCAGGCTTTATTCTTACAGCATAGATGTTATTTAGTATATATAAGAGATTCCTGTGTACGCATCATATATACAGTCACAATCAGATATGTATATCTGACCTTAAAAATACGGGGACTGCTTTATTGAAGCAGCACAAGTAACTAATTTTGATTGGTTTATTTCATTTTTGTGGACTAAACACAGCTATTACTGTATATATACATTATTTTTAATGACTATTATCTGAGAAATAGAACATTTTATCATATTTTCTATTTTAATTACAGTTACAAATTCATTAGGAGTCGGAGTCGGTGCATTTTTTCCCGACTCCGACTCCAGGCACCCAAAATTGCCCGACTCCACGACTCCGACTCCACAGCCCTGCAGACCTTACTTATATGTGCGTAAAGTACCAGATCTGCACCCCCATCCCCACACCTGATGATTCCTGGAGCACAGGACTTCAGTTTTAGACAATAGTCTCTTCCTATAGGTCTGTCTGCGCTCTCCTATCTTCTTCAGTATATAATTTACACTAGTCCGCATGATTGCTTTTATTTGCCTTGTTCAGCTTGGCTTTGATTGGTCAAATTTCTAAGCCAAAAATGGAGGCATGTTAACATAGAAACCAGATTTAATGTGTTTGATACTGTTGCTTAAAGAGGAACTGTAGTAAGAATAACAATAAATAAAATTGCTTGTTCTTTACAATATTAATTTTGTTCAGAAATCTATCACTGGTGTTGATATCTTTAATTCTGTCAGGTGATCTGCGTGGAATGTTTGTTACAGAGAGTTCTATGCACAGAGGGAAAGATTGCTTCCTTAGAGGCCTGGAACCGGCTAGAGCGGTTTTTTTTTGGTTGTTGTTTGTTTTTTTGAGCGTTTCTTTCCCTAGCGATTTCCCTAAACGCTCTGTCAATGTAAATAGATGGGACAGATTCCACTAGAGCGATTATAATTAAGGAAATTGCAATAGCAGGACATGCAGCAATTTGGGAAAGTTTTCATTCTAATGAATTGTATAGGAGCAGGGAAATCGCTCCCAAAATCACTTGCAAAACGCTATCGTAAACGGTTGTGATAGCGCTTTCTAGTGGGTTTCAGGCCTAAGTGTGCTTTTTGGTTGCTTAAGACTCAATATTAAAAACAGAGCTATGGAGTTCGGGTCGTGGTCGAGGAGTTGGAGCAATTTTGGGTACCTGGAGTCTGATCCTGAGGTTTTGTTAACTGAGGAGTCGGAGTTGGATGATTTTTGTACAGTCTCCACAGCCCTAGTTAAAATAGGCCTAGCTAACACAGTACAATACCTCACGCTATATACATATTATGAACTCTGTATTCAATGTTAAAATACAGTAATGGAAAGTATATGAAAAACATTTGTTTCTCAATTGAATTTTTATTGAAGCTTAATATAGAATACAGGGTAACAATAGTAAAATTGACGTGACAATATAGTCTATTGAATTTATAACAATAAAACAGCAATGTCTACTATAGTACATCAACTATTATCTAAGGATTACATTGCCTTGGAACATGTAATGAACATTTTAACAGTAGAGAACTTTCATGCTCATTATAGTAACAAGAAGGGGCTCAGGGGCCGGTTATCCATGGAACCTGAGATTAAGCTAAGGAAAAGAACTAAAGAGTGCAACTTAAAGAGCAGTGGAACCAAGTCTTAGAGCAGAGTCCACAAACAGCCTAAGAAGTTTGCCTTCTCCACTGTGAGTACTGCTGGTGATTTGTGCTGGTTGGTTGAGACTGCTGGTTAGTTGAGTTCCGGATAACCGGGACTCTACAGTACTAAGACTACCACTAATCATTTCAACCGATAATAGTTTTCACAATAATATGAAAATATTTAATGTTGTAGGGATGGGATAACTTTTTGCTCATGTCAAGATAAATACCTGTGAATACCTTTTGTTTCAGGATATGCAAAACTGTACCTATTAATATTAATATAAAATAATGCATGGGTTTGGCAGGCTATGAGATTTAATGCTTCTAGAATATGGAGTTTGCAGGCTCGCCATACGGAAAGCTGGATATTGACCTCTGTCTTCCAGGGATCCATACCAGCAATATTTATTAAGAGTGTAACAGGACTGCTTAACACAGGGAAATAATAACCTGCGCGTTGGCCCTTTCCCAGCCGCCCACCAAGGTCACCTCAGATATATGACAACGATGAATTATCGCAGTTCTGCTGAGAGTGCACAGCTGGGGAAATTGAAGATGCCTCAGAGAACCTCAGAGATCCTATCCCAGCCAAGGGGCTTCCAGACACTGCTACCACCCAACCGGCTGCCCTGAACATCACCCCTCGCCCCCGGGGTCAGCCGGCTAAATACGGCAAGTGACATCAGGCTTTGGCAGGGAAAGCTGCCCAGGGCTCGCAGGATGCTGAATAGGTGGACAACACAAGTGTGACTGTCTGCACTTCCGCAGCTGCTGCATTACAGCACTACACTGCTATTTATAAAATGACAAATATAATGCAAAGGTTGTAAAACCAGAACACATACAAACACATCATTTAGCTGTATGAAGTCCTAGAATGGCCTGCAGCTACTACAAAACACAATAAATGGGTGCTGGTGCTCCTTACTACAGGCTGCATGGAGAGAGTGGTAACAGAACTTCAGGAATAAATCTAATCTATCATGTGATGAGCTCAGTCAGAGGGCCTCAATGTTATTTTCTGGGTCACATGACATAGCAATACAACTGAAATAATTAACTGCAGGCTCTGTGGCCAGGGCTTATCGCCCCAGCCAAGGGGCACAGACAGCTACAGTTCTGACAGTCTATTAGTCCACACATTTGTATAGCAGTGGCTCCTCCTCCCCACCACGGCAATGTGTTTGTAGACACACCAGTGGTTGAAGGAAGGTTTGGTTGAGGGGGATCAGAAAAGTGCAATATGCGGTGTCTGGGAGGTGGAAAAAGCCCAAAATTACTTACGGTAATTTCTTTTCCAGAAGTCGGAAGGACAGCAACCCCGAGACATGTCTCCCTCCACATTCACTGGACAGGAACTAGATTAAACAATTTGCATAATTAGGTAGGCAGGGCACACACATGTATATATATATCGTTATGTCCTTACCCCCTCAGTTAATAAAAAAGACTCCGCACATAATGATGCTTCCAATAACTTTTAATAAGAATAGCGGTGGGTAGTAAGGGTGCTGTCCTTCCGACTTCTGGAAAAGAAATTACCGTAAGTAATTTTGGGCTTTCCCAGAACGTCTCAGGACAGCAACCCTGAGATGAAAAACAAGAAATAATATTTAGGGAGGGATTACAGCCTGCAACACTTTTCTGCCGAACGTTAAGTCGGCACTAGACAATACATCTAGCCTATAATGTCTCACAAAGGTGTTCTGACTTGACCAGGTGGCTGCCTTGCAAATTTGCTCAACTGATGCTCCTGCCCTCTCTGCCCAGGAAGTTGATACTGCTCTGGTAGAATGAGCCCTGACCGCCAAAGTCAGCTGTTTGCCTTGTTGAGCATAAGATAGAGATATAGCCTGCTTGATCCATCTGGCTATGGTTGATTTTGAGGCCTGTTTACCCCTGAACTTTCCGGCAAATAATACTAATAATGCATTGGAAGTCCTCCAGGACTTAGTGCGCTGAAGATACTCCAGAACACATCTTCTAACATCTAGGCAATGTAACTTCTGTTCCTTCTGATTGGAAGGGTTATTACAAAAGGAAGGCAGAAAAATTTCTTGAGATCTGTGGAATTTCGAAACAACCTTAGGTAGGAAGGAGGTATCTAGACGAAGTGTAATTCTGTCGTCACTTATAACACAATATGGTTCGAGAATTGACAATGCCTGCAATTCCCCCACTCTTCTGGCTGACGTTATTGCTAGAAGAAAAGCAGTTTTGATAGTTAAAAGTTTATCAGAACTATCCACTAATGGTTCAAAGGGTGGCTCACATAGCCCCTGTAGCACAGTGTTCAGATCCCAAGATGGCACTCTACTATGGATTGTAGGTCGAATCCTCCTGAGTGCTTTGAAGAATCTGATGATATCTTCTTCCTCTGCCAATTTTCTGTCAAGAAAGACTGTTAATGCTGAAACTTGTACCTTCAATGTACTACTACTTAGACCTTTCTGGAATCCATCTTGAAGAAATTCTAAAACTGAATTGGAATGACCAGTATCTCTAGAATTCGCCTCACACCAATTGTTGTATACCCTCCAGGCTTTAGAGTATATTTGGCGCGTCACCTTCTTCCTGCTTTGTAACAGTGTTTCCGATAACCTATTAGAAAATCCCTTACTTTTCAGTATTCGCCATTCAGGCTCCATGCTGAAAGATGAAGAAGGCTCAGATTGGGATGCACCGCTGGTCCCTGAGATAACAGGTCCTCTTGATCTGGAAGGATCAGATGATCCGTAGCTAATCGTTGTAGCAGAGCAAACCACGGTCTTTTTGGCCAAAACGGGACAATCAAGATTGCTTCCGCCTGGTCTCGATAGATTTTGTTCAGTACTCTGGAAATCAAATGTAGAGGCGGAAAAATGTACATTCTGTGATGGCTCCAGCTGATCGAGAAGGCATCTACTACCCATGGTTCGTCTTGGGGACAAAGAGAGCAAAACATCCGGCATTTCGCATTGCTCTTTCTGGCGAATAAGTCCACTTGAGGAACAATCCTGTGTTCTGTCAACTGATGAAACACCCGGTCGTTGAGACTCCATTCGTCCTGGGACAGACTGCATCTGCTCAGGTAATCTGCTAGGCAATTTAGTGTCCCCTTCAGGTGAACCGCTTTTATAGACTTGAGACTGCGCTCTGCCCAATGCAGAATCCTTGATGCCTGCTGTTGCAGTGACTTGCTTCTTGTGCCTCCCTGGTGATTTATGTATGCCACCACTGTACTGTTGTCTGTACGTATCGTCACGTGGGTTTTCCATATCTGTATCTTGAATGCTAGTATGGCTTCCCAGACTGCTTGCAGCTCTCTGCTGTTCGAAGACCTGTTGCTGATCCGGCTTGACCATTGTCCCTGAGCTGTCAGAGAGTCCAGATGCGCTCCCCATCCCCAAGAGCTCGCATCCGTTGTTATGATGTACTGGGTTGGAAACTCCCAAAGATTCCCTGTTGACAGATGTTGTGGCTCCGTCCACCACAGTAGTGACTGCTTGACACTCCAAGGAATCATCACTCTCTTGTCCAGGGAGGAGAGATGCTTGTCCCACTTTGATAGGATCCAACTCTGGAGACTTCTGGAGTGGAGTTGACCCCACTGTATTGCAGGGAAAGATGAGGTTATTGTGCCCAATAAGGCCATCGCTTTCCTCAAGGATATTGTTTTCAGACTCTGAAAAGAGAAAACAGACTTTAACAACAAGGAAGATTTTTTGTCAGGTAGAAAAAGTCTCTTATTTGTAGTACATATCTCAAACCCCAAAAATTCCATCTTTTGGAGAGGCTGAAAGGACGATTTTTCCCAATTAATTAACCACCCCAATGTCTGAAGGAAGTCTATGGTGGACTGAGTCTGAGATCCCACTAACTCAACAGAAGGTCCCCAGATAAGTAAATCATCCAGGTAAGATATTACTTGAACAGACTGAAGCCTAAGCCCTGCCAAGACTTCTGCCATGATTTTTGTGAATAGCCATGGAGCCGATGATAACCCAAAGGGAAGGGCGACAAACTGAAAGTGTCTTACCTCTCCTTCTAACACCACCGCAAATCTCAGGAACTGTTGTGATTCCAGATGAATCGGCACATGCAAATACGCATCTTTTAGATCCAATGATGTCAGATAGGAGCTGTCTTGTAGTAGGTTCAATACTGAGCGGATGTTGTCCATCCGAAACTTTCTGTATCTTACTGCGGTGTTTAGCCTTTTTAGGTTTAAGATGAACCTGTAACTCCCTTGAGGTTTCTTTATTAGAAAGACTGGGGAGTAAAACCCCAGTGTTTCTTTACATTTTGGGACTCTCCGTATAACCCTTTTTTCCAATAGTAAGCTTACTTCTGACTGGAGGGCCTGGGCCTGAACTGGAGCTCTTGGGGAAGGGGTCACCCAGAATTGAGATGGTGGTGGGGCTATAAACTCTATCTTGTACCCCTGGAGAATAATGTTCAGTAACCACTTGTTTTCGAACTTTAACTGCCACTGTTCGAAAAAATGAGCTAGTCTGCCCCCCACTGGAATTCTGGCGTCATTGTTTTGTTGGTTGACCTGTAGAGGTATATGGAGTACTGGGTTTGGAACGCTGGGACTTGTTGGGAATCCATCTTCTTCTCTGGTTCCCCTTGTTTTCCTGTTCGCTTTTCCCTGAAACACGAAAGGAACGGTTAGGGCGGAAAATCTTTCTTTTATATGGGAAATTTTTCTTTTTATCAGCGGACCTCTCAAGTGTTTCTTCTAACTTGGTTCCAAATAACAAGCCCCCTTCACATGGAATACTACACAATTTTGATTTAGATGAGGTATCTCCCTGCCATGTTTTCACCCAGATTCCTCTTCTGGCAGAATTAACTAGGGCTGTGGTTCTTGCTGTGAGTCTGACTGAATCATCAGCTGCATCTGATAGATAGTTTGTTGCATGTAAAATTTTTGGGAAAAAATTCAAAAGTTCCTCCCTAGATACCCCTGAGGCTATCTGAGACTGGACTTCTACTAACCAAATTTTTAAAGATCTTGCTACCGCTGTAGATGCAATAGAGGGTTTGAAATTTAAAGATGCTGCTTCCCATGCCCTCCGCAAAATATTGTCCATTTTCTTATCGATAGGGTCTTTTAAACTACCAAAATCTTCGAATTGAAGATCTGATCTCCTGGATACTTTAGAAAGAGATGGGTCTAGTTTGGGTGCAGTCCCCCAAAACCTTTGGTCTTCAGGGCTATAAGGATATCTTTTATTTAGTGATTTAGGCCAGAAAGCCCTCCTATCTGGATTATCCCACTCTTTCCTGATAATCCCCTTAAGACTACTATGCACTGGGATGAAAGTCACTTGGGGTTCTGACAATGTTTCATACATCTGATCTAATGGAGATAAAGTCTTTTGCTCTATAGTAATACCCATGGCTTCATGCATGGCTGCCAATAACTCCTTCATAAAGTCAGTGGAAAAAGCAAATTTCTGATTCTTTACAGTTTTTTCAGCAGATTTTTCAGTCTCTGAGGGTATCTCTTCCAGAGATGAAATATCCAATTCCCCTTCTGACATTTCTGAATCTTCAGAATCGTCATCTTTCCTTTTCCTTTTTAAAGTAGGGTCCCCTATGGGAACTGAACCTGAAGGACCTGGGATATCTGATACTGCCGGGGCTGCAGAGACTGCTGCAGGCACTGAAGGCATTTGTACATTAGATACTGCAACCTCTGGAACCTTGATAGTCTGCACAGCAGACGAAATTTCAGATCTAATCCATCCTTTTAATTCCTTTAACATAGTGGGGGTTTCTTCTCTAACCACCTTTTTAGTACAATCTTGGCATAATACTTTTGAAGAGGATGACATATAATTTCCACATATAGCACATTTTCTCCCCGATTTATGTGTTGCTTTAGAACCAGCATGTGGTGTAGTCTTGTCAGTTTTATCAGGTTTATCAGGCTTGTCAGGCTTATCAGCTTTGTCTTGTCTTGACCCAGATTTGGAATCTGATCTTTCCATTTTAGGCTGTAATAAAACAAATAAATACCAGCCATTAGCTCAGCCAAGCCTAATAACCCTCCTAAGGGATATGTAAACAATTACCACAATGTTACATACCAGAGAGGGTACGGAACTTGTCTCCACAGAGCCCTGGGAGGAAGATCCACCGGCAGCCTCCATAGTCAAACACAAAGTGAGACTAGGACATCAGCTTAATAGCTGATTTAAATAATTGCTTAATGCCCAACCCTTCTTGCATTATGCAAACGTTAATTCCTACCTGCTGTAGTAATCCCCTTAGCGTTCCTCCAGGCAATCCCCTGCAGCTGAGTGTGATGTGTCAGCAGACGCTGACTTCCATGCTGCAATGGCCGCTGGAACGCACGCCGGGTCAGGAACTTCCTGCTTCCGGCTTTCCGACTTCCGGTCACGTGAGGCGCCAGTCACGTGACCCTGGGGCGGGCAACTTCCGGATTCAGACGCCGCTTGTCCTCCGAACACAGCACAGGGGGAGAGGCCAGTGCGTGTAGCATGACCCCGCGCTGAGACAACTAGCCAGCGCCGACAAAGGGGATCACACCAGCCGCGGCTCCTGTGGACTCACATGGGTGGCCAGCCTTACCCCCTACATCTAGCATCCTGCTGGACAGGAAAACAACTGAGGGGGTAAGGACATAACGATATATATATATACATGTGTGTGCCCTGCCTACCTAATTATGCAAATTGTTTAATCTAGTTCCTGTCCAGTGAATGTGGAGGGAGACATGTCTCGGGGTTGCTGTCCTGAGACGTTCTGGGAAAAAAGCATTAACTGAGTATCGGGGCTTAGCCATCCAAAAGAAATTCACCAGAGACAGATGTGAGTGCATTACTGTTATTAGGTACATCTATGACAATGTAGAGGGTACCAAACTTCCTTCATTGGCTGCCTGACAAGCACAATCAACTGCACCAAAACAGTTCAAAACACTCAAGAAAAAGTTGTACCAAGTTTCCAGTCATTTTTAAGAGCCCCCAGTGTGGCCTAAGCTCGAGTCGTATTTCATATCAATTACTCAAGGTGGATAAATTGATACGGGGAACAGAAGGAAACACTTAGGAGTCAGCTCTATTAACAATTAGGGAAAATCTCAAACTTTAGACGCCAGCTGTACTTTTTAAGGAGCCCTGACTAGCTGACTCCTGGGACTTGTCCAGCCTTGTTCCACAGATTCATTATACACAGAACTAAGAAAACACAGGCATGTGGAACTGGATTGAAAAGTATATGTATAAATATACTGCATATCCCTGCGGCATAGTGGATAGCACAGAAGCTCTGCAGCACTTGGTACCTGGTTCAAAACTGAGCCAATAGGATGCAACCTGCACAGAGCTTACATGTTCTGCCCGTGTATGCATGGTTTCCTCTCACACCAACAAAACATTCTGTAAGTTTACTCATAAGTTAAATGGTGCCCGCCCCTCGCCTTCCAAAAAAAAGTCCTTGAACCAATTGGGACACTTTTCTAGGAATACGGTAGTGATTAGGTTTGCGACATGACTACAAACTCTGCAGAAGAGGCCAATGATTAATAGTGTGTGTGCGCGCGTGTACATATATTTACGCATATGCATACACACACCCACACATTCATTATATATATATATATATATATATATTATATATATATATATATATATATATATATATATATATATATATATATATATATATATATATATATATATACACACATGCATACACACCCCCACACACACACATATATATATATATATATACATGCATACATACACACACACAAATGAATTACTTTTCAAACACTACACAATCAAAAGGAATATTTACAAAAGACAGTAAACGCAAACAATGAATTATTTCCAATTAGACAGCAAATCATCCCGCCGAACACACAGTTGTGGCTTACCGGTATATGCAAATATTACAATTATATCATCAGTTGCCACACCACAGATATGAAATCACACAATTTCTATCTCATCACATCAAGTAAAGGATTTAAAAAGTAAAATACTTTTAGTTTTTAGCTTTCATTACAAAAAGGCGGATGTCGGGGAAAGAGCCAAAACAGGTGCCCTTGACAGTCACAGTATGCACAGACATGGTCCGTTCCCGAGATCCTCCACAGATCTCAAGGCCTTGGGGCTCATTTGTACTAGAAGCATGCAAACTGGCATGCTATTTTCTGGATGGGAAATGCAAATTCTCATATTTAAACGTGCACTTCACATGCAAATTTGCATGCATAATCACTGATTTTTATTTCTATTGCCATTAGCGAAAACTCGCAAAAAACGCAAACGTGAAAACGGACAGAGAATCCCATGTAGTGTGCAGAAACTGACAACACTGCTGTGAAGCTTTTCTGCATACAGATTCTGGATACAATGGAAACAGGCCCATTGGAATACATTGCTATGCAAATTTGTGTGCAGAAAATGCACACAAATTTCCATGTAGTGGAAACGGGCCCTGATAGACACCTTTTTAGAATACCTCTAGGGGTCTACAGTGTACACGGCTGTGTGTTAGGCTACATTTCCACGGTAGCATTGAGTTTTAGCATTAGGAAAATTGCATGATAATTTTGTAAGAACGCATGGGCCTCAATTCACTAAGATCATGCTGGAGATAATAAGGCAAGAGAAAGCTTACCTCCACATAGTGAGAGAGTTATCTTATCTCTTCATTCCTTACGTTACCTCTTCTGAAGTTAATTTACCTCCTCTGTAGTTATTTTCCATGCAGTTAATGAACAACCTGTCTAACTCTGGAGTTATTTTAAGGATTGAAGAGTTAACTTAAAGACAGAAGAGTTAACATTAGGTTTGCCTGAGGTAAAATGTTTCCTGAATACTACATGCCTTATCACCATGGTAACAACTCTAGAAGAGTTATTAAAGACAGGAGATAAGCTTAGTGAATTGAGGCCATGGTATTTTACTTTATGCAAATTTTCACAAATCTGCTCATCCGACTGTCATCCGCTCACCTCCTCCAATGTGGTGAGCAGAGTGGTGCCCACCCATGCGTTCCCCACCCAGCTACTTTTTTATGCCACCTGGCGGGACAGAATTTCTTGAGAGAACACTGGTAAGTTACAATGAAAACTACTGTATTTCTAATAAAAAGCTATGGGACTTTTGGTCCGGCCCGGTAAAAGTTATATGGCTGTGTGTGTGGCTGGAGTTATACTTTAGATTCTGGATCAAGAAACAATCCAATTCAAGGTCGCCTATATTAAACCAGTACACAACACTGAACATTTTTACAGAGACATTGAGAACAATCATGGAAACATGGAGAAAAAACTTCAGGCTGTATAATTTCTGCACTGATCAAATGAAAATATGCTTAAACAAAAATAAATAATCCAGTGTTCGAGAGCATAATTACAATTAGCAGGATAACAGATGAAATAAGGAAATAAAAATAGGCCAGAAAAAAATAAAAAAAGAAAAGAAACATAACACTGCTGAATCCTGCCACAACAAAAGGGCTATAAAAGCAGTGTGATAAACCATTAACGGCCTATAAGACCAAAACGCATTCCTCTGCAGATAAAAGGAGTCCAATTAATTTTCAGGGCCTTTGAAACGCTGATATTTTATGGCACGAGAAAATAGAAACTGCTTAAAACACAAATTAAAAACAAATGTTAGCCCATTACACCTTTTCCCCTCCATAAACGGGACTTCAAAAGGTAGAAAATAACTAGCGTATGAAAGCTGAGGATTAACCCACATCTCCCATAATTTAACGGTTTAACAGTTACGCGCTCCATTTTCTTGATATTAAATTTGGCGAAGTCACCTTCCTCAGGTGACCTGTCTTACCGTATCATTACAGTGATTGAATAAAGATGTGGAGGCCATTTTGTTTCACTCAGTTCTGGGGTAGCCCAACATTAAAGTGGAAGCCCTGACAGATGGTCTTCAACTTGTAAATGGAGTGGTGAAAGAATGAGTTTTCTTCTCAAATTTTTTACTTACCGGTAATGCAATAGTTGTGCATCCAGAACTCTTGTGTTTTTAGGTTACAAACCTGTTCCCCACCTTCCTACATCTTCTACATAAAAGGAGGGAATCTACGGTGACCAGACATCCCCCTTTACACAGGACAGGTCTCGGATTCAGGGTCCCCTGTCAAGGCCTGAAATTTGTCTCAGGAAACATCCCAGGTAGGCTGCTGACCGTTCCAGACAACAGCTGCCCCAGCCGCGGGACTCAGCGTGGCCGCCGGAACCTCCTCCTTTCCTACTCCAATCCACAGCACGCCGTCAGTAGATGACAGATGTAAATAGAGAAATTAGCTCCGCCCCCAGCGTGCTGCTTGTTTATGTGCATGACGTCAGACACATGTGCAGCAGCCCATCGAGTCAGGCCATGTGGCATTGAAGGACACTGGGGCTCTGTTATCTTTTCCTCCTCCTGTCTCCTCTGGTATGTAAGGACTTGGCTTTTCTGTTGGTGAGGTTTTCGCTAGTTACCATGTCACTGACTTTGCTTTCAATAGGCTCATTTGCTTACTATTGCACTTTATTGTGGATTGCATATTCATACTTTCCTGTATACAGGGCCCACAGCCTAGTCTGCACTGTTTTTACACCTATTCTACTGTCTGCATTTTTTAACCCCTTAGGGGATTGCAACTTATAACCAAGTTTGCTCTATCCTTTTGATTGTGATACTCACAGATTACCTGTACTAATATTATAGATTTTTTTATTATCCATCAGTTGGGATTTAAAAGTTGAACTACTATTCCCAGCATGACCGGTGGCTGTGGAGCCTGCAGACAGGAGGATGCTCACTGGGGGGATGCGGAGCAATGCTGTGGAGCGCAGAGTTTGAATTTACAGTTTAACATATAGGAGATGCCCATTCCCAGGGCCGGACTTCTGGAAAGGCCACAAAGGCCCGAGCCTTGGGCGTCAGCACCCAATGGGGCACCTGGATATGAAAGAGAGGTTGGTACAAATGAAAGAGGAGGCTGAAAATAGGGAGTAACAACTGAAAACAGGAAACTGAGGTTTAAAGCAGTTCATGAAAGAGAAGGGCTGCAGTACATGGATGGGATACATGGAAGAGGGGGCTGCACATGAATAGAAGAGGGGGCTGCACATGGAATGGGAGAGGTGGTGAGTACATGGATGGGACACATGGAAGAGGGGGCTGCACATGGAATTGGAGAGGTGGTGAGTACATGGATGGGACACATGGAAGAGGGGGCTGCGCATGGAAAGAGAAGGGCTGCAGTATATGGATGGGACACATGGAAGAGGGGGCTGCACATGGAATGGGAGGGGCTGCAATACATGGATGGGACACATGGAAGAGGGGGCTGCACATGGAATGGGAGGGGCTGCATACATGGATGGGACACATGGAAGAGGAGGCTACACATGGAATGGGAGAGGTGGTGAGTACATAGATGGGACACATGGAAGAGGGGGGTGCACATGGAATGGAAGAGGTGGTGAGTACATGGATGGGACACATGGAAGAGGGGGCTGCACATGTAATGGGAGGGGCTGCAGTATATGGATGGGACACATGGAAGAGGAGGCTGCACATGGAATGGTAGAGGTGGTGAGTACATGGGTGGGATACATGGAAGAGGAGGCTGCACAATGATGGGAGGGGTGGTGAGTACATGGATGGGACACATGGAAGAGGAGGCTGCACATGGAATGGAAGAGGTGGTGAGTACATGGATGGGATACATGCAGGAGGGGGCTGCACATGGAATGGGAGAGGTGGCGAGTACATGGATGGGATACATGGAAGAGGGGGCTGCACATGGAATGGGAGAGGTGGTGAGTACATGGATGGGATACATGGAAGAGGGGGCTGCACATGGAATGGGAGAGGTGGTGAGTACATGGATGGGATACATGGAAGAGGGGGCTGCACAAGGAATGGGAGAGGTGGTGAGTACATGGATGGGACACATGGAAGAGGAGGCTGCACATGGAATGGGAGAGGTGGTGAGTACATGGATGGGACACATGGAAGAGGAGGCTGCACATGGAATGGGAGAGGTGATGAGTACATGGATGGGACACATGGAAGAGGGGGGTGCACATGGAATGGGAGAGGTGGTGAGTACATGGATGGGACACATGGAAGAGGAGGCTGCACATGGAATGGTAGAGGTGGTGAGTACATGGATGGGATACATGGAAGAGGGGGCTGCACATGGAATGGTAGAGGTGGTGAGTACATGGATGGGATACATGGAAGAGGAGGCTGCACAATGATGGGAGGGGTGGTGAGTACATGGATGGGACACATGGAAGAGGAGGCTGCACATGGAATAGGAGAGGTGGTGAGTACATGGATGGGACACATGGAAGAGGGGGCTGCACATGGAATGGGAGAGGTGGTGAGTACATGGATGGGATACATGGAAGAGGGGGCTGCACATGGAATAGGAGAGGTGGTGACTACATGGATGGGACACATGGAAGAGGGGGCTGCACATGGAATGGGAGAGGTGGTGAGTACATGGATGGGACACATGGAAGAGGGGGCTGCACATGGAATAGGAGAGGTGGTGAGTACATGGATGGGACACATGGAAGAGGGGGGTGCACATGGAATAGGAGAGGTGGTGACTACATGGATGGGACACATGGAAGAGGGGGCTGCACATGGAATGGGAGAGGTGGTGAGTACATGGATGGGACACATGGAAGAGGGGGCTGCACATGGAATAGGAGAGGTGGTGAGTACATGGATGGGATACATGCAAGAGGGGGCTGCACATGGAATGGGAGAGGTGGTGAGTACATGGATGGGATACATGGAAGAGGGGGCTGCACATGGAATGGGAGAGGTGGTGAGCACATGGATAGGATACATGGAAGAGGGGGCTGCACATGGAATGGGAGAGGTGGTGAGTACATGGATGGGACACATGGAAGAGGGGGCTGCACATGGAATAGGAGAGGTGGTGAGTACATGGATGGGACACATGGAAGAGGAGGCTGCACAATGATGGGAAGGGTGGTGAGTAAATGGAAGGAGAACCACAGCATACTAGGCCTAGGGGCACACAAAGTATAAACTCGGCCTTAACAATTCCTGCAAGGCTCTGGGGGTGAAAGTAGCAGCTTTGCATGCAAAAATATACTTCTATCAATGTTCCACATTCATTAAAAAAAATATTCTAAAATGTGTTTTTTTTCAACCAAGAGGAAATTACAATGTGTTCGTCATAATCGAGCTCATCTGGCCTGATGTCCATAAATGACAAAACTATTTCCTTTTAGGAAAATATTTTAGTCCCTAACAAATGATGATTTCGGGGTGGTAACCAAAGTATACATCCAAGCCAGAGTGTGTAAGACTTATTGTTGTTCAGCATTTCAGCCCTCCTCTATATATATTGCCTCCGCTCTACCTCCTGCGAGGCTCCTTAGTGTCTGACGGTCTCCCAAATTTCACATATTTCCCCTAACCCCTGGCTTTATTATGAAGATAAATTGCAATTATCCCACACACAACAAAAGCGGCTGCGTTCAATTCCAGACAAACGCCAGCATTGTTAGGCTGCCTGGAGATATAAATATACAATGTAATTGTGCACACATATACACGCATGTGCTGGGAGTAACATCTGCTACAGATTAGGAAGGGGGGAAAGAAGAAAACTCTACATGAAAAGCGTACCAGGCAGGGGGGAATAAATATGGAAAATTAGGAGGAGGAAAAAGGGCAGATGTGAGATTAACCTAGTAAAAAGTGAATGGAAAGGCTCTGGAGAGTAAACACAGGATGAAGGGAAGGAGACGGGGCAATATTTATATCGGTGGCAGAAACCAGACACGTTCCAGTCATCCGAATCAGAGGGCCCTGCACAGGAAGGATAGGCTATGTCAGCCATCTTTGCTGAAACCAAATGTGTCTCAATAGGAAAAGTCGTACCCTCTATATAGACCAAATCAGTCTTTACCTTTAAAAGTAACCTGAAGCGAAAATGATATGGAGGATGCCATATTTATTTCCTTTTAAACATTGCAAGTTGCCTGGCGGTCTCCCTGATCTTGTATCTCTAATAATTTTAGCCATAGACCCTGAAAAAGCATGCAAGTCTCAAGTCTGACAGGATTAGCCACATGCTTGTTTCAGGGTTTTGACTCAGACATTATTGATGCCAGAAGATCAAAGACTGGTATCATTAGAAGGAAATAAATATGGCATCCTCCATATCACGATCACCTTGGGTTCACTTTAAAGAAACTAGGTCTGCCACTGTGTGCAAAATTATCATACGTCTGGAAAAGGGATGTTTTTTGGTCATGGTTACAAACCCAGTTAAGTTGGAATTCATGCACACTACATTCCGGTAATGGGTCTTGATATGCATTCTCTAAAGCGAAAACAAATTATTTTCCATGGAATCGGCTTTTGGGAGCATTTCAGTCACTAGAGCAGATACATGGAAACCAGTGCAAGGAAACTGACAGAGCTTCAAATCAAGGAATCCTCCGACTAGAGTTACTCTTTAAGATGATGTAAAGTGGATCAAAGACCGGTAGGGAAGGGGAAAAGAAAAAAACCCACACACAATACGTGGGACCTGGTTTTATGAGGACACAAAGTGAGATGAAATAGGGCCATAAAAATTCATGACATTTACGGTGTGGTTGTAGAGCTGCGGTAACAATGTCTAAAAAGGTTTTGTGAGGGGCGGAAGAGGGGGGACACGGCCGCTGCGCCATTTACTATATCCACGCCGCAATAAAAGCCTCTCCGTTTCCCTTCTCTTTCCTCGTAATCAATTAAATGCCGATAAAATCTGGAGGTCCCATGCAGTGTGGGCTGGAGAGCTCTGCCAGGCCTGGATTCTGGTGCACAAGGCTGCCGCGAGTCATTTCCTCAGAGCTGTGGCTTGTTACTGAGGAATTTCACTTCATCACTCCGGGAGAGCAGGAATAACAGAGAAATAATACAGAAGGGGATCCTTATGGTAAAGTAGACTCCATTTAAAGTGGGGTCTGTTGCCTAGACACAGAGGTGGCAGTCATCTGTGGGCTGAGCGATGACAAATGAGAGGCTTAAAGGAAACCGGTACTGAGAGCAATATGGAGCGGGCTATTGCTTTCTTCCTCAAAAATAAAGTAATTGGCCATTTTATACGCAGATCCTCTATTAAATAAGAATTCAACAAAATACATTTATTAAAGAGGCAAGGCAAGGACATAGTAGAATGCAGTGAATGATTCAAGGTACTCAGTTTTACTGTAATTTTAATATTTTACTTGATTCTCAAGCCTACCCTTACCCCCCAGAGCATTCTGGGAGACCAGGTATATTTTTTACTGGCTTTGGAAACAGGGATGTGGAGTCGGTACAAAAATCTTCCGACTCCAACTCCTCAGTTTAAAAAAACCACGACTCTGACTCCAACTCCGGGTAACCAAAATGGCCCCAACTCCGACTCCTTAGTCTAATATTTAACACGGGTGTGGATTTTGCACAAAAAAAAATTACCCCGACAGACTCCTCAGTTTATGAAACCACGACTCTGACTCCAACCCCGGGAGCCCAAAATTGCCCCGACTCCGACTCCACAGCCCTGTTTGGATATCTCAGTAGCTAAACATTCCTCAGAGATCACCTGCCAGCAGTAAAGATATTGCCACCAGTGATACATTTCAGAGTGTAAATAAGGATGATGGAAGATTTGACAGTGGGCAAACACTGACTAAATACTTTATAAATAAATATTATTCCTTTTCAAAAAATAAACGTGTAACCCAATATCAGTTTTTGCAATTTCCTCTTTTCTTTCAGGGCTGTGGAGTCGGAGTCGTGGAGTCGGAGTCGTGGAGTCGGGCAATTTTGGGTGCCTGGAGTCGGAGTCGGGAAAAAATGCACCGACTCCGACTCCTAATGAATTTGTAACTGTAATTAAAATAGAAAATATGATAAAATGTTCTATTTCTAGGATAATAGTCATTAAAAATAATGTATATATACAGTAATAGCTGTGCTTAGTCCACAAAAATGAAATAAACCAATCAAAATTAGTTGCTTGTGCTGCTTCAATAAAGCAGTCCCCGTATTTTTAAGGTCAGATATACATATCTGATTGTGACTGTATATATGATATGTACACAGGAATCTCTTATATATACTAAATAACATCTATGCTGTAAGAATAAAGCCTGATGTGTAGCTGTGTCACTAATAGAGATGGTCAACGAGATGGAAATAATTCTGCACTGATGCTGATTTATGCAAATGTATGCACTCCCTTTGCTGATGAAATCAAATAATTTGATATGTTATTAAAATTTGGTTTGGTGACTACAAATTAAAGGGTAACTGAGACGGATGAAAAGTAAAGTTTTATACATACCTGGGGCTTCCTCCAGCCCCCTTCAGGCTAATCAGTCCCTCGCTGTCCTCCACCACCCGGATCTTCTGCTATGAGTCCTGGTAATTCAGCCAGTCAGTGCTGTCCGGCCGCATGCCGCTCCCACAGCCAGGAACATTCTGCACCTGCGCAATAGTGCTGCACAGGTGTAGTATGCTCCTGGCGGCGGAGTGTGTGCATGCGCACTACGCCTGACTGGCTCAAGTACCTGGACTCATAGCAGAAGATCCAGGTGGTGGAGGACAATGAGGGACTGATTATCCTGAAGGCGGCTGGAGGAAGCCCCAGGTATGTATAAAACTTGAATTTCATCTGTCTCAGGTTTACTTTGTTACACAGTAGTACTATACTCTACATATGCACTCCCCACAGAGCTGCAGGAATCCACTGAGAATGCTGTGCACATTGAACACAGAGGTGTTGTCTGTTTACAATCTCCTCATTCCCCTGCAGAGTACCTGCACATCATTCTTACATGTACCCACACTTACATTGCCTAGGGTCTGATAGATGTTCTTTGTTCCGGTTTGCACCTTTTACAAGTACTCCTACCAAGTACTAGTTTTAGTCTAAAGAGAATAAATATAGTAGTCTACATATCCTTCTCACTTCAGTTGTCTTGTAAAATTCCTAAGCATTGGCAGTTAAGAGACGAATTTCATGTTACATACTTTTAATCAACAAAATTGTAATATGCAAATTAGAGGAGTCGGAGTCGTGGAGTCTGAGTCGGAGTCGGTGGAATCCTAAACTGAGGAGTCGGAGTCGGTGGATTTTTGGACCGACTCCACAGCCCTGTTTTCTTTTGTTTACAATTTGGTAAGAAAAAACAGCTTTTTGTGCACTTGTAATTGTCTGGACTCACTTTAAAGGTGAATTTTTCCATAACGTGTGACTGGACCGGAAATTAAATAGAAGTATTTGTAATTTGAAATGTACTGTAGCACTGTCGCCTTGCAGCGTTGGATCCCTGGTTCGAATCCCAGCCAGGTCAACATCTGCAAGGAGTTTGTATGTTCTCCGTGTGTCTGCGTGGGTTTCCTCCGGGCACTCCGGATTCCTCCCACATACAGATAAGTTAATTGGCTTCCCCCTAAATCAGCCCTAGACTATGATACATACACTACACGATGCATACATAGACATATGACTATGGTAGGGACTAGATTGTGAGCCCCTCTGAGGGACAGCTAAGTGACAAAGTGATAATAAATACTAAATAATAATTCTGCTTTGTCCTTCAAATCATAACTTGCATAACACTTTGGTATTTCCCACAACTTTGCTGAATCCCATCAAGCATCACTTCTGTAATTGGCCAGGTTTCAGAATACAGAAGCTGATTGGCTGGTAAAGGGTGGTGTCGCTGTCACACGGGACACGTGCAATAGAGAACAGAACAGAGCAAATGACAAAGTCTTCCGTTACACAGAGAATTTTAAACAAGCAGGGATGGATGAACTCAGACAGTTTCCTGCAAGCGTCCTCTGCATGCCAGCCGCCAGCGATCCGGAAATGACTTGCAACTTTATCAATTCCTGTTCCCAAATAGCTACGGACTCCCAAAGCTGTGAATCACTTCCATGTCCCTGTGACGTCTCCTGCACACTTATCTATAGGAACGTATGCAGATCCGGAATTCTGTCATCTTCCACTCGGAAGACCAAAATAACTCTCCGCAGCTAATGCCACCCATCAGAGTCCCCAGACATGACTAAAGGCCACGTCAGTCAACCTGTCAGACCTTCACCCGAAACGCTGCAGCGTCTACAAATAACAGAAAATGTTAGAAATAAGAGAAAATCAGAGGTGTTTCAACTGAGGTTAGGATAACATGGACCGACAACTAAAGGTACACGGTCAATAAAGATGACTGCTCCACTCGCCCTGCCTTGAAAATGAACTATAGAAATAATTTCTATTTTAGTACTGGAGAGCAAGTCAAATTTAGATTTTTTTTGCGACAGCAACACATAAAATTGTTTTTTGTTAAATAAAATGGCGAAACGTTCTACCACCAAGTTCCCTTTCTCCTCTTCTGACAACAGTTGCTGCCTCTGCTCCTTTGGAAAATATCAGTGTGAGATCGGAGGGAAGCCTGGATGCAGAGGACAATAACTTGAATTTTGACTCCCCGTTTGCAAAGCGATAACTAAATAAAACTGGTTGCAATTCTGAAGGATCATTATAAGCAGGGCTGTGGAGTCGGAGTTGAGGAGTCGGAACAATTTGGGGTACCTGGAGTCAGTGGTTTCATAAACAGAGGAGTCTGAGTGGGAGTTGAGATCATTGATACAGAGGCGCCAATAAAAATAAAAATATTTAAAATCCATTTAAAAATGGAGATAGCAGTGGACTTACCTCCAGAATTCAGACTCAAGTAGTGTCATTTCTTTATTAAAAAACCAGTCACAACTACTAAACATGCAACGCATTTCGTGGTTGTACCCGCTTCCTCAGGCAATAACGTGGAGCATCTGTTTACCCAGTCACTAATTATTGGCGCCTTTGTATCATCGATCTCAATTTCCAGTATCATCAATCTCAATTTCCAATATCATCCACCCTTGCTGGAGGGGTGTATTCTCGCTAACTTAGCCCGAATAGGGACCCCCATCTGTATTTCCAATACAAAATGTGATCCCCATCTGTATTTCCAATGGTTGCCTTTGTGGTTACCCATGCTTGTGAGTATAACACAGCTAAGTTACATCTTTAGCTCCTTGACTATGGCCTCGATTCATAAAGCATTTCCGCATGAGGAAATGCAGAAAGCCGCTCGCTATTGCACAAATGGGGCTCTTGGTTTCTGGTTTATTTTTGCGGAGTTGGAGTTGGATGATTTTTGTACAGACTCCACAGCCCTGATTATAAGCAAAATATGCGCCATACTTTTATACACTGTATCAACCAACACCAATGAACTTTTTAAGAGAATGATAAGTATGGTCTGCTTTTTCAGTTGTCGGCTTTAGTAAACCTTTGGCACAGGAATGATTCCACTCCATTACTTTGCATTTACCTTTATCTTAGCACTCGGCTCGTGTCTACGGAGGGTACAGCACCATTAGTATTCATGAAACCGCGCGCGGTACTCACAACTGCAGCACGCGGTCAAGTTCTGGGAAAGGCTGCACTAAAGGCTTAGAGGAATCAATAGAACAAGACTAGAGGGGCTGGGGGTGAGGAGGCCTCCTGCGCCAGTGTCAGAGAGGGCGGCTGAAAAAGGCATTAAGCGCTCACCCACATACAATCTAATACCACATCAACAGGACTCCTTACATGGGCTGCTGTTTGTCAAAACACTACAAAATCTGTCTCTGAGCATCGCAGATTCAATTCTGAAAGGACACTACCTACTAACGGTGATGTTTGACTTCACAAAATTCTACAACACACACCACTCGGAGCTCTGATCCGCCTCTTCCTGGTATTTCCAAACCAATACCGCATTTCAACTGCCAGCATTCATGTTATCATTGGTTTGTAAACTGTAGAGATGGCGGGGCAGAACTTCAATTCGGAGGGGCCTATGCCTTTAGAAAATGTAGGCCTGAGACAGAGATCCCGAGTGCAGAAGGAGAATTTGGAGTACACCAGAGATACTTATAGCTGCCTTATGGTAAACTTAACTTTCCAAAGATTTAATGCTTTAAAAAAAATGTGGTCACAAACTATTCCCTGTTCCTGTGTAGACTACTCAGTGGCTGAGCTTATATTTCTGAAGCAGCTCCTTGTTTCGGGATTGTGAAATACATCATTTTAATTTATCTGGACAGGAACCCCTCCATCAGCCACTAACTGTATCTAAGACAAGAGAATTGCACCTTTCAGCTCTCAATCTGTGACCTGACCTCCTTGCAGTCTGCACACTAGGATGATTCCAATATAAGTAAATCCGCTTACCCCACCCATTTCATGCCAAGTTTCTCATAGGCTCTGAGTGAGCAGAGAGGTGTGGCTTCTGCTGATCGAGCAATCACTCCCTTTCCTGTAGGCTTATGTGACTATTGGAGGAGTGGTTCAGACTGACTGGTCACTAGCAAGCAGCTGTAAAGCTGCACACCTCTGAGAAAGAAATTAATTAGTGCAGCAGGGATTTTCCAATTTTAACAAAATAAATGAAAAAAAAAAAAAAAACATTTACGCATAATTCATTTAAAATATTGCCCTATTAAATACAAAATATGGTGCCTGACTGGTGCTTTAAATGTCAGAACCAGCAGTTTGCTATTAATTTGGAACTGTAAAAAAATAGGAAAAAAAAGGTTTCTGGCAAGAGCAAACTCTGTACAGCTCACTGAGTTATTGAAAACATATCATGAGTGTGCGCAGGAAGAAAACATAATGTAATGCTTATTTAGCTTGAGAAAACCGTCCCCAGGGGGATCTTTATGGTCTCGACGTACAACAAGTAACATGCTTCAAATCTGAGCGGGCCATTGTGGCTCTGCTTGAAAAAGGGAAGAAATAAAATAAATTAAAGGAAAGGCCTGTTGTGCATTAGACACATGGTGATGAGTAATGTTGGCTGGCAGGGGAGGGCTGGGGGCTGTATGGCAGCTAAAGGGCAAGCACTGCTGCCCCATCCTGGAGTTGGGGGTTCAATTCCCATAAAGCTTATATAGCAAAGGCAACATACAGCAAAATGTATTAGCAATACCTAAGTAGCAACAGATGATCTGCTTAAATTACACCGGAACTGGGAAGCACATGGTGGCTGCCATATTTATTTCTTTTAAACAATACCAGTTGCCTGGCAGTCTTGCTGATCTCTGTGGCATCAGTACTGTCTGAATCACACACCTGAAACTAGCATGCAGCTAATCCAGTCAGAGCGCCTGATCTACATGTTTGTTCAGGTTCTACAGCTAAGGGTATTGAAAACAGAGGCTCAGCAGGATAGCCAGGTAATTTGCATTGTTTAAAAGGAAATAAATATGTCCCGTAATTTTCCATATCTCTTTCAGTTCAGGTATACTTTACATTGCTTCATTATGAAGCCGAAAATCGCTCAAGAAGTGATCTGTACCTAACTTAAAAGAGACCCTGTAACAACCATTAAAGTGTGAATCTGCAGGTGGGTCCAAGTTGAGGGAGATAGGGAAGAAAGTACTTCTGTCCTCAGAAAGGCTTCTCCCAACCTCATTAGTACTGTAGAGGAATTCACTCAGTAGAGAATCAATTGCATAATCTAAAGTGTATCGGTTATGTACGGGCGGCCTCTATTACTTCAATTCTGTATAGAAGGCCAGTAGAGAATATCCCAAACAGGCCCTGATTAGATTTGCCATATAGGAAAGCTGTTGTCCATTTAATCAGAACTGTTAATGGATGATAGCAGACAACACAGCATGGGGTGATAAAGCAAGCAGGTCACAGGCCTCAGCTATGCATGGTTATGATCTTAAAGGGGCACTATGGCGAAAAATTGTAAAATGTAAAATATGTACAAACATAGACAAATGAGAAGTACATTTTTTCCAGAGTAAAATGAGCCATAAATTACCTTTTTCCTATGTTGCTGTCACTTACAGTAGGTAGTAGAAATCTGACAGAAGCGACGAGTTTTGGACTAGTCCATCTCTTTATGGGGGATTCTCAGGGATTTATTTATTTTCAAAAGCACTTAGTGAATGGCAGTTGCTCTGTCCAACTGCCAATAAACTGTATCAAGCAGGGAAGCTGGCCAGCATCATTATTTAAATCCTTTTTAGGGATATCTTTGTAAAGAATAAAAGCCTTGCTGAGAATCCCCTATGAAGAGATGGACTAGTTCAAAACCTGTCGCTTCTGTCAGATTTCTACTACCTACTGTAAGTGACAGCAACATAGGAGAAAAGTAATTTATGGCTCATTTTACTCTGGAAGAAATGTACTTTCCTATTTGTCTATGTTTGCACATATTTTACATTTCACAATTTTTAGCCATAGTGCCTCTTTAAGGCTATACATTTCACAGAATTTAAAGCTCAATTTAAGTAACAATTTTACTAGAAGGTAGATTAATATGGAAAAGGGGAAGAAACTTTTGTGGTGTTTTATTGCTGCCTGTATTCCCACTGGTGAGACTGCCCTTCACTCTACGGTAATAAAATGAATTAAAAAAAAAAAAAGTTTTATTTGCTATGGGTCTCGGTCGCTCTTGGAGAAATGTCCCCACTTCCTGTCTGGACAGGAAGTGCTAAAATCACTCATTGATGAAGACACAGGCAAGCAACAGAAATCCAGGAGAGCTCTAATTCTTTATCACACTATCCAAACTAACATTTTGTTCTGCAATTGGGGTTTAAAGTAAATAAACATTCACAATGTAAAACACAAGTATACAGCGGCTGCCATATTTCTTTTAACAATACCAGTTGCCTGGCAGTTCTGATGATCTATTTGGCTACAGTAGTGTCTGAATCGCACACCTGAAACAAGCATGGGGCTAATTTCAGAAATCTGATCTGCATGCTTGTTCAGGGGAGAGCAGCAGACTGACACTATAGAGATAAACACAGCCAGCTCTGACAAGCTGTTTGTCAGCAGCGTGGCTGTGATTTATGAGGGATTGCAGAGTGCAGGGGGACCTTAGGGGGGTTTGGGATAGCAACAGAGGCTGGGCTGTATAGGCAGATCCAGCCTCTGTATGCAGATAATATTCTTCAAACCCACCTGGGTTCTCTTTAACTACTAGAGGCAGAGGATCAGCAGGACAGCCAGGTAATGTGTATTGTTTAAAATTAAATAAATAGGTCAGCCTCCATATCCCTCTCACTTCAGTATCCCTTTAAGTCATATGATCACTATAGAGTTATCTTTACTACACAGTAGTAAACTCAAACATTTTCTCACTAAAAAACAACTAATCAAACCAGGATGTGGAGCTAAAACAATGTTACATTCTTTATTATTATTTCCACCAGTATATTTAAACTGAAGCTCCATTCACAGAAAGTAAGCACTATAAGCTTTAAAGGTGGCCAGGTGGAAATCCTTTACCCATTATCAATATAAAAAAAAATCATATTCTGAAACTCGGATCCTCAGATTTCTGAAAAAACCCCTCTCCCCTCCTGTCTGACGTGGATTCCTGAATGTGCAGCTAGAACAATCCACCGCTAGAGTCACATGGATGTAATTTCTTCCCAGAACAAATTCCTTTGCTCCTTATTTCCAGTGCCTGTGATGGGTCCCCGGAGTTTGCTTACATAATTAACTTGTGTTTAGGGAAAAAACATAAAAGGCTGCAATCAATGGGCAGAAAGAATCAATGTAGAGAACACAGGACACTCCCAGACATAAGTATTGTGAGCTCTGCTGACAAATGCCACACCCCCACATCCAGCCAATAGTGCAGTGCATAGATATAGATGTCAGTGCAGTATAAATACATACACAGGCCCTTAGCACTGGCTTTCAGGTAGTTGGGGTAATCTGGCTTCTGGGTTTTGTCTACTCTAATCCAAAAACTGCTGTCAGAAGACAGAATGGCACCTACAAGGCATCATCTGAATCTGCTGCAGCAAGGTACGGGTACCTCAACTGCACAGGAAAAATGTATTCAGACCACCACATCTCTAGACCATGCTAGAAATCCATCACTATTTTGTCAGCCAATGACAGGGTAATTAAAAACAGACTAATTTACTTCCCCGGCAAACCCTTTTCTTTGGCCACAGAGCTCCAGTAAATCACCTTTTCCCTCTGTCTTGTCTACAGAATGACTGCGCTGGAATTTACTGTACAAGCTGACTAAACAAAGATTCCATTTACAGATCATATTATGCTTCCAACAATTACGTCTCAGAAAATGCAAAACTGAAGGGGGGATATGCAGAAAACAAACAGAGCAATAAGCTGTTTACTGAGGAAATGATGTAAGCTGAAAATTGCTGGAGCGTACCGCAGGAGGGCAGGGGTCCCGGAGAGGGAAGACTGCAGACTGTGAGGAGACCGCATGAACTGAGTATTGTACAACTGTCGCCCTAAAGTGTTACCCTGCCAAACGTGATAGTTCACTTCATATGTGGAATATGTCAGCCACTGGCTTCTTATGGGTAATGGCAGAACAGTCATCCAATACAGATCAACACTTGTCTCTCAACATAGGCCCACAGCATACATCGCTGTCTCGTCCTAAACTGAGTCCTATATACGTTAGCAGAGAAGGGGAGATACATGTTGGGACATATCTCTCTCCTCTGCTGCCATATATACATTTCATCATTCTTATTTTCTCTCCATCTCTGACTGCACAGCATTCCAGCATTTATCCCCAAGTCTGCCTGCAAAGTCACCTAACATAAGACCCATTGGGCCCAATACAATTCACTTTTTCTCCTAAGTATGATTTTCACAATTATCTATAAAATGCCTTTTAAGCCGCCAGCAAGCATGAAAATACTCCCAATAATGTTGCCAGTACTTATCTACCTACTGTATTTTTTGGTACTCTTTCAATTGCAGAGTGTTGAAAAGTTATTTTAAACAGAAGATGAAAATTATCTCTTAGGAGTAAACTTAGGAGAAAAGGCCAAAGGGATTGGGTGCATTTTCTGCTTCCACAACCAGCCAAAATGTAACCACTTCTCTGCCAGCACAATCATTTGACACATACCCCCTTCTTTGCAGGCAGGATTGTGGAGTCAGAGTCAAAGCGATTTTTGGGTACCTGGAGGCAGAGTCAGGGGTTTCATAAACTGAGTCGTCGGAGTGATTTTTCTCTGGACTCAACAGCCTTGAGCAAAGCCGCAGAATATTTGTCTGCTTACGTAGCCACCCAACCTTTGTCTCCTCCTTTCCCGCAATATCGGAGTACTTAAGCCCTCCTCTGCTCTCATACTTGGAGATTTCACCAATTCCTGTCTGTGGGGACACTTGTCACTTGCAGAAGAGCATTAGGCATTAACAAGCAAAAAAAGTAATAAGGGTCTCCAAATAGGAACACAGCAACAGACTGGAGAGGTTCTGACCTCATCCCACTTCAACCAAAGCTAATGAGTTTTGGCTGGAATTGGCCTTTAAACACGGGCCAATTGCTCATGCTAAGTACCAGTGAACCAGCAGGCTGAATTGTAACCCGACCCCAAAAAAAGTCTTCCAGGTTCAAGTAAGACGTAAAAGAAAGCCTGGCCTTTCGATGTCGAGCAAGAATAAAAGCCCAGAATCCACAACTAGCAGCAGAATCAGCTGTGGCATCCCACAGAGAAGCCACACTGGCCGGGCTCCAGTTGTTCTCCATGTCTCCAGTCAGAAACAGGACAGCTCCCAGTGATTGATTAATGTCCCCAGTAGCTTGAAAAAGTGTGAACTTATATTTGTTTGGGATAGAATGTGAGCATTGTACTAGGCCCAGTTCTCAAGTGTTGGGACTTGGCACTCTGTGATAAGGAGTACCATCCATGTACTGTGGTGGATATTAGACTGGCTAGCCAGTGTTCTCAGCGCTGTGTGACAACCCACCACAGACAGCATCCCTGCAGCTCGCTAAGCTGGAAACCTTCATCCACAGGTTCCCTTTCAGCTTCCTGACACATGCCTGAATTCTGCTGGCTGCTTATACACACCAGCCACACTTACCCTAAGTAGAGGAAGAAGCACGGTACTGTTAAATGTTATGTTTAATGTACTATACTGAATTCCTTGCCCAACAGACCACAATAGTCTCCTGGTAATGTTCAGAAGGAAATAAATATGGCTGCCTCCATATTCTTCTCACTTCAGTTGTCCTTTAAGCCCGATCTACACGATACGATTCTTTATACGTTTCGATTACGATTCTATTTACGATCCGATTAAATCAAACATGTCCGATCGGGATTCGATTCGATTCAATTTGATTTGCCATTGCAAAACAATGGCAAATCGAATTGAATCGAATCCCGATCGGACATGTTGGATTTAATTGGATAAATAGAATTGTAATCGAAACGTATAAAGAATTGTAACGTGTAGATTGGGCTATAAGGGAGTACACCAAAATTAATCTTGAAGGTATCTAAGCTAATGAGTGTAAGATACACAATTAGCTCTAAAGAAAGACAAACCACGCACAGTTTAATATAGTAAATGATGTGTAGCTCTCATCTTGTGGGGGTTTTGGGCTCTTCCTAGCAGTTTTCTATTGAAATCTGATCTAAATGCAGTGTTGCACCATTTGATCAAAAGCAACTCTATGGACCATCAATCGACCTAGATTTTCCGTCTGGACCAGTCGAGTAAATCGATCAAAATCGATTGATCGGCAGATCGATCATGTTTTCTGCTGCATCGATTTCTAGCCGATTTGATTAGAGCGATCAAATTGGCCATATTTTGATGGCAGAAATCGACCAGTGTATGGGCCCCCTTCTAAGTAGTCCTGTACTCCGCTACAGGATTGGATGCTGCACCAATGAGCACACCGTGTCCTCTTTTGGCAAACACCTGGGATGCCCTCATGGGAGGACAGAGACTGGAGGAAGGAGGGGGGATTACGTGCCTCCTTGTGACTATCGAATAACCGATGAGACAGCAAGTATCTCTTCCGTTACAGCCGCGGCAGAAGCTGGCTGACTCCCAGCACAACACACAGCCGCCACTGCACCGCTATCAGGCTGGGAGGAGGGAGGGCACAGACTGAGGCGCTGTCATCTCCTCATCTCTCCACATCCAAAGACTGGGATGAACAACAGCAATGCTGGACTATTGTCTGGTGGCAAAACCTCCCATCAGCACCACACCACTACCTGGGCTAAAGAACACAAATACTCAAATGCCAGCAACAGGGGAGGTGGGGGGACATTTACCAAAACTTAAAGTAGAATTGTAGTGAAAATAATGCAATTAATAAAAATATTTTTTTAGTTTTTTTTTATATTTATAAATTATTTAGTCAGGCTCTGATCTATAATGTATTAAACAGGGCTGTGGAGTCGAGGAGTCGGAGTTGGAGTCGGTGGTTTCATAAACTAAGGAGTCGGATAATTTTTGTACAAAATCCACAGCCCTGGTAAGTATTAGATTAAGGAGTCGGAGTCAAAGCCATTTTGAGTACCTGGAGTCGGAATTGGAGGTTTCATACCGAGGAGTTGGAGTCGGTTGATTTTTCTACTAACTCCACAGTCCTGGTATTAAACCTGTATTACTAGTATATATTCCATTATTTCTACTCCGGGTTCTGCACAGTGCTGATAAAGTCTGCATAAGGACGATAATGAGACTGTTTTACTATTGCATATTTCAGAACAGGGATCAGCACCTACTACTCTTTGGTGGGTATATGCACAGAGCTGTGGTTTATACTACATAAATTTGGGTCGACATAACATCAGTGTATATACGGTAGCTAAACATTTAGGAACCAATCTGATAGCAGTTTTTACATAATGAGCTAGGGAGTGAATGGAGGTTCTGATTGGCTACTTAAAATAATGTCTGCTATTAAGGGGTTAGCCAGCATCAGCCATTACAACTGTTCAGTACCGTGGCTTGGCTGGCGTCCTTTTCTAACTTACCCTACAATCTCTGCGCCTTGTCAAAGCCGCCTCCAATTATCGCCATTACACAATGCACTGGGCAATTTGGGACCAGGCGCCATTGTTGTAGAAATCCCAGGCAGCTGAGGGTTAATTACCGCAGGCCCCATAAAATCCATGGCGGTATGATGAGAACCGACACAATAATAACAGTGTGTTTTCCCGGAGAAAAGACAATGGAAACGCAATCATCAAATTTCTGGGATTCATAATTGAAAGGATCAGTCTCTCCTTGCCATTTAGCATTGATCTCTATTCATCCGCTACCCCCCCCCCCCCCTCCCGAGCAGCTCAAATGCACTAAACACCTATTAAAAAGCTGCTATTTGGAGTTCAATAGCTGAAGAGAAGGAATCGCTGAAATTGGAGAAGGCCTCGCTGCTTGTCACTTTAGATCACATATTGATCCCTGCCGAGTCCCCCTCCTCCTCCCTATCTATACGCACAATGATACCGTACATTATACCCACCGATAATTATATACATATAGATCGCAAATAAACACCCACACAAAGCAAATATGCAAGCAAGTCTCCAGGCTTGCTGCATTATCGCTTTCACAAGGCCTTTTTATTTGCTATAATGCTGCAATCCTTGTAGCTCGTTCCCTCCAAGTTAATGACCAGCGATACAATTAAAAGGCTCAATTATGCGCTATAAAAAAATAATAAAATCCAGGCTGCCTGTACTCTGGGCCCAGGAAATGAAACGCGTGTGAGCGTACAGCTTGATGCAATTTACAGAGGACCCCACGGAAGGGAAAGGGGGGGGGGGGTATAGATCAGCTATGCAATGTGCTGGATGGTTAGTTTATACCTTTATGTTATCTTTTTGCAGAAACTATATAATGAGAGCTGTTCTGTGACAATGCATTGGACAGCCAGTAGTTATGTGGTTGGGTGATTCTGTGATGGCTCATACACACACAATGTGCGTTGCCACTAACGAGCATCGCTCTATTGTTAGGACAGTACTCCTGTGCATTCGTGCTGTGCTATAGCCAGGGCTAGATTTACAATACGTACATACGTTCTGGTGGCCTAAGCCCTCCTCCCCCTAAACACAGGCAACCCCCCCACCCCTCCCCCCAAGCAGAAGTATTTTGAACTTTAATCCCTTCCTTATGTCACCAACTGTCCTTAGTATCTTACACTCTAATCACTTTTTCATATCATCCTTCGTGACATGAGATAAGGATTAGGGTGTAAGGGTCTGAGGTTAGTGATATGAGGCCGGGGTTAGACAGTAAGCTTCTGAGGTCAGTGATCTGAGGAGGGGGCTCCCTCTCCCACATAAGGTGCCTATAGGCACGTGCCTACAGTGCCTTATGGAACATCCAGCCCTGGCTATAGCTGAAAAGTGTGCGTTATTCAGTAGAGAGAGGAAGGGGGACAACAGGGCAGTGCATGAGTGAGCAGCTTCCTGTGGGCGGAGTAACAATGTGTTTGTTCGTTGCTCAATATTCAGTGTTGTGCAGAGTTCCAGTGTGGCAGATCGCTAAACGAGGTTGTGGGACGCCAGTACACCTGCTAGATCCATGGTACGGACCTCAGCCGAGTTTTCTCCAGCATGTCTACAAGCCTAAATGATCGACATGAATATACAACCTTTTGTGAACATAAGCGATATAAACTGACTATATGATACAGTACCCAATCAGATGTTACCTAAAGTAACTGCATGACAAAAAAATGTTTTCCACAGAAACACAGGCAAGTCCCTTATTATGGAACGAGATCAGTTCATTCTTAACCTGGACCTGTCCATAAGTTGAAACACTGTGCCATCTCTGTCCCCTGTACCACCTGTATGCCCCCTTGGGCCTCTAGTGTCCCCTCAGTGTACGGCAGTAAATTACATTTTACCGGTTTCAAAAACACTTTCTCTTATAATTTTTTAAAATTGATTTTCTTAAAAACTAAGAGGTCTTTTTTCCCACAGAATCAAATTTCAGATTTTTTGGGCCATATATTGCGTGTTGGTTAGTCTGGTAATACCTGTATTAAGGATTATACTCCTGAATAAGTAAAAGAAAACCTGCTGTTTGTCTATAGTTTCCATGGGTACTTCCATGTCTAGTTTGGCTTAGATGACACAGAGTTTTGAGTTCAATAACCAGTGGTGCATATACACCATATTGACTCAGCATCTTGGTTGCATCAACCAATCTCCAGAGCCTACATGTATAAGGGTAGTAGCTGTATTTTCAGTAGCACACCATGCAGTTTGTGGTTATGAGGAAGATTAAAGTGCCTTGCTTAGCCACACATTGCTGCTGCACATCCCACTATATACAGTTGTTGAAGTGTTTTGTTTTTTTGCAGAACTTTCAGCTTGAACTTACTGTATATTGAGCATACAATTTAAGATACTTTTAATATGAAGTATAAACATTGAACTGTATGAAAATGTATTTAAATATGTACTCAGTTCTGTGTTAGCACACAGGCAATCCCTTGGCAAACTGGGTGCTTCTCTTTAGTATTTGGCTGCCACCAACTATACAATGCAAAATGGTCGGAACAGGAGCGTCAATAAGATAATCATGTTTAATTCATCCACCAATAATAGATCTGACAATTATTTCACCACCCTGCAGGATATCCCTTTATAAAGACATAATTACAGTGTAGTTGTACGCTGTAATTGTCTGCCTTGCAAAGGGGTACCCTGCAGGCCCCAGAACAATTGTCAGAGCCATTATTGGTGTATGAATTACACGTGATTATCTTATCGACAGTGGTGTGGTGACTACTATTAAAAAATAAGGACATGACGATCGATGTTCGTCTGTTTTACTGATCCGACATGTCCATTCCTTATTGTGTCACAAGTGGTACGAGGGGGGGGGGGGGCTTATCTGAATATACAACAGGAAAACAATGGTACTAGTAACGACACAATCACTATCAAGTCAGTCCACCATGTGTGTAACTACAGGGGAGCAGCTCCTGAGTAGTGTTGGGCGAACATCTAGATGTTCGGGTTCGGGCCGAACAGGCCGAACATGGCCGCGATGTTCGGGTGTTCGACCCGAACTCCGAACATAATGGAAGTCAATGGGGACCCGAACTTTTGTGCTTTGTAAAGCCTCCTTATATGCTACATACCCCAAATTTACAGGGTATGTGCACCTTGGGAGTGGGTACAAGAGGAAAAAAAAATTTAGCAAAAAGAGCTTATAGTTTTTGAGAAAATCGATTTTAAAGTTTCAAAGGGAAAACTGTCTTTTAAATGCGGGAAATGTCTGTTTTCTTTGCACAGGTAACATGCTTTTTGTCGGCATGCAGTCATAAATGTAATACATATAAGAGGTTCCAGGAAAAGGGACCGGTAATGCTAACCCAGCAGCAGCACACGTGATGGAACAGGAGGAGGGTGGCGCAGGAGGAGAAGGCCACGCTTTGAGACACAACAACCCAGGCCTTGCATGAGGACAAGAAGCGTGCGGATAGCATGCTTTGTACCACCATGCAGTCATAAATGTAATAAAGATAAGTGGTTCAATAAACAGGGACCACGCGGCAACGCTAACCCAGCAGCAGCACACGTGATGGAACAGGAGGAGGCGCAGGAGGAGAAGGCCACGCTTTGTGAGACACAACAACCCAGGCCTTGCATGAGGACAAAAAGCGTGCGGATAGCATGCTTTGTACCGCCATGTAGTCATAAATGTAATAAAGATAAGAGGTTCAATAAACAGTGACCACGCGGCAACGCTAACCCAGCAGCAGCAGCAGCAGCAGCACACGTGATGGAACAGGAGGAGGCGCAGGAGGAGAAGGCCACGCTTTGTGAGACACAACAACCCAGGCCTTGCATGAGGACAAAAAGCGTGCGGATAGCATGCTTTGTACCGCCATGTAGTCATAAATGTAATAAAGATAAGAGGTTCAATAAACAGTGACCACGCGGCAACGGTAACCCAGCAGCAGCAGCAGCACACGTGATGGAACAGGAGGAGGCGCAGGAGGAGAAGGCCACGCTTTGTGAGACACAACAACCCAGGCCTTGCATGAGGACAAAAAGCGTGCGGATAGCATGCTTTGTACCGCCATGTAGTCATAAATGTAATAAAGATAAGAGGTTCAATAAACAGGGACCACGCGGCAACGGTAACCCAGCAGCAGCAGCAGCAGCAGCAGCACACGTGATGGAACAGGAGGAGGCGCAGGAGGAGAAGGCCACGCTTTGTGAGACACAACAACCCAGGCCTTGCATGAGGACAAAAAGCGTGCGGATAGCATGCTTTGTACCGCCATGTAGTCATAAATGTAATAAAGATAAGAGGTTCAATAAACAGGGACCACGCGGCAACGCTAACCCAGCAGCAGCAGCAGCAGCAGCACACGTGATGGAACAGGAGGAGGCGCAGGAGGAGAAGGCCACGCTTTGTGAGACACAACAACCCAGGCCTTGCATGAGGACAAAAAGCGTGCGGATAGCATGCTTTGTACCGCCATGTAGTCATAAATGTAATAAAGATAAGAGGTTCAATAAACAGGGACCACGCGGCAACGGTAACCCAGCAGCAGCAGCAGCACACGTGATGGAACAGGAGGAGGCGCAGGAGGAGAAGGCCACGCTTTGTGAGACACAACAACCCAGGCCTTGCATGAGGACAAAAAGCGTGCGGATATAGCAGCAATGCTTTTTGCCGCCATGCAGTCATAAATGTAATACAGATGAGAGGTTCAATAAACAGGGACCGGAAACGCTAAACCATCCCAGATGTTCATCGGTCATGTTACTTGGTTGGGGTCCAGGAGTGTTGCGTAGTCGTTTCCAATCCAGGATTGATTCATTTTAATTTGAGTCAGACGGTCTGCATTTTCTGTGGAGAGGCGGATACGCCGATCTGTGATGATGCCTCCGGCAGCACTGAAACAGCGTTCCGACATAACGCTGGCTGCCGGGCAAGCCAGCACCTCTATTGCGTACATTGCCAGTTCGTGCCAGGTGTCTAGCTTCATGCCCGGTTTCAGGTCCAGCGGTGCCAGCCACAAATCCGTCTGTTCCTTTATTCCCCTCCAAATTTCCTCCCCTGTGTGCTGCTTATCCCCAAGGCAGATCAGCTTCAGCAACGCTTGCTGACGCATGCCAACAGCTGTGCTGCACTGCTTCCACGATCCTACTGCTGCTGGTGCT